>NC_056737.1:964615947-964640947 GCF_019279795.1 Protopterus annectens
TGGCTAAACCCATGTGGCACAGGCTTATAGCAGACTTTATGTATCTGTCTCTTTGTTGGTCTGCCTGTTTGCCTATCTGTCTCTCATTGTGTTATTACACTAAACTACTTTGCTTATTAAGTTGTCTTTTATCCTTTCATTCACCTAGTCAATCTATTATTTATTCTTCATTTTCCAGGAAAGTCCTTCTGAGCTGAAGCCTTTTTTCTGAAGAGGTTTTTTTTTTTTTTCCGAGGAAAAACTTCCCATACAGTGAGTAGAATATAAGCTATGGATTTCAGTAAATCCCAGGATGTGCAGCATAGGTCACACTACATTTACAGAAGCTGATCATTCTCAGTATAATTCCAAAATAAGAGAGAATTTCTATGCGTGTACTACAAAATCACATCCAAGCAATAGCAAGAGTGTGGGTTCGTTGGCTGAGAAGTGGCTTCTGAGGGGACACATCATGGTACGGAGAGATCAACATACCCCAGATGACTGGAGAATAAGCATATTACTGTCAGTGTACAAGAACAAAGGGGATATTCACAACTTTGGGCAAACAGAGGTATGAAACTGCTGCCACATTGCATGAAAATGCTGGAGCGTGTCACTGATAAACAAATATGTAGAGAAATAGAAAGTAAGGTGGGATATGATTATTCTGTATTTAGCACATCATGCAGCACAACTGACCCAACGTTTGTATTGAGACAGATTGTGAAGAAGCTAGAGATGAGGAAAGAGTCCATTTGTACATTCCAAGACTAGAAGATAGCAACAGAACAAGGCCCCAAGAAATCGGACTTCGGTACCCTTGCAATGGTTCAAAATTCTGGAAACATTTGTAGAACAGGTGCAGCTTAGGTACGGAGACCCAGTGACAGGAATGTTCCTGTTTTCAAGTCTGATTTAGAATGTCCACATTTTTGAAGGTATGTTCCTATTTTCAGGTTTGATTTTCCCCTCACCCAATTTTCCGAGCTGGCCTTATCACACCTTTTTTTGAAGCTGTTCAGTAAACAGAAAACTACAGTACATGAATAAGATACTACTAGCGAGAATAATTTAAAGAAAGGGGACATGCATCTTACAAATCCCATTTTCTGAAGCAAAAATAAATTACATTCTGTGGCAGAATTTTGTGATACAGATTATTAAAGTCTTCAGGTCTTAGTGTCTCTTTGTAATGTCCTTATATTTCTATCATTTTGTCACTCTCTGTTTCTGAGTAGTACCTTACATTCTTATCAGAAACAGGAAGAGTTAGGTGCTATTTGGTGTTCAAATGTTATGCTAATTACTTGCCCAGATTTTTAACTGGATGTTTCTATTTTTCAAGCACCTTTGCTCCTATTTTCAATGTCTGCAGGTTGAAAGGTTTGATTTGGACACACATTCAGGTTCCCAGTGGAAGTAGATATGCTTCAAGTTTCAGCTCTAGACCCATTGCTACTCATACGGGTGATTAGCAAACAGGTTGGATGGGACAGACTAACAAAAATGTCGTATATAAATGATGTGGCATTATAACCTAGTTCTGAACAGGAACGTCATCAAACGATGCAGGAATGGTATGCAAAACTGCAGGCACTTTAGCTGGAACTAAGTATAGCAAATCAATTCTCATGGCAGCAAACGGAAATTAGAAAAAGTTGAAAACTGAGATAGAAGGGAAAATAGTAGAAGAACTTGTTAACAAAACAGGTTTCAAGTATATTGGGACAGTGGTTGAGCAGGAGAGAAGTCTGAATAAGAAAATTAAAGCTAAAATTAGATGGGCTATAGTGAAGTGGCACAAAGTGACAGGTGTAGTATGTAATAAAAGATTGCCAAAGAAGCTAAAAAGTAAACTGTACTTAATATGGTGGAGCCAGTACTACTGTATGGTACAGAGATTTGGGTAGTGAAGTCAGAGCTGCTGAGAAAGCTAGAAGTGCTGGAAATGAAGTGCCTGAGACAGATGTTCGGATCCACATTGAGGGACAGAAATGATGACATCAGAGCATAAGCCAAAGTAGCTAAATTGCAGACAAGGGAGGAGATAAAGAGATCAGGTTAAGGTGGTTCAGGCACATGTGCCGGAAAACATACCATGATATGCTGATGATTTATAATGGACAGGAAAAGGGAAAGAGGAAACAAAGATGTGAAAATCTGTGGCAGTCAGGCATGAATTTTGAAGATGGTAGGAGAGAGGCACTGAATTAAGAGAGGTGGTGTCAGTTGATGTGACACTTGCCCTCTTAGAGAAAATTGGAAAAAAGGAGGTTGTTGATGATAATGATGCTGATGAGTAGGGGGTTGTTTGTCTACTTTTTGAGTAAATATTTATGGAATTAGGATTGAAAAGGTTCGGACTATGATCTAAAATGAGGGAAGTACATATATGTAGGAAGGAAATCATTATGTGTTGTTGTTGGTATTGCATGTCAAGTAGAAAGCATTTATTTGAAATTTAAAGTAACTATTTGAAAGGATAGACGTAAAATAAATGTGGAGAAAAGGTCTAGAATTCTGGTAAAGGAAAGTTGCATTTAGTAAGCTCAACACCATACAAGCCATAGTGAGGAAAGTGCCCCCAGATTGGAAATCTTCTCAAGATGTAGCTATTTTATTCACGATTTTATTATCTGAATATTAAACAACTTGAAATACCAAAAAGAACAGGATAAAGTAGAACTAAAATGGCATTTTAGAGTGAAAACAAAGCAGGATGCATAGTTCATTATCACTGAAAAATGAAAGGATATAGTATTTTGACTAGTCAATAGGTATACATGGGGTTCTCCAGTTCATGACAGTTCAATTAGTTTATTGGCTGTAGGAGACTTGGGTAGAAAGGCACCGAATGAGAAACCAATGTCTTACTGACTTCCCTTAGTAGGATGGATGAAGCTTTCTGCACTGCCTATTTGCCCCCTAGTGGAGAAAATAAGAATTGTCCTTCGACAGATGTCACAAAACTAATACTGTGGGAATTAGTAAGATTCAAAATACAGCAGCAAGTAGCAATGCATATTACTAAATAATTGTCAATACCCCGGATACCCGTTCTACAAAGATACTAGAGCAGGGTGTAAATAAAATCTCTCATCCATTGGGTACATTACTGTTCATGTTCCTCCCCAGCACTGTCTCAGAGGCTATAGTAGAGTTTATAATTTGAGTCTAGTGCAGATTGCTAAGAGGTAATGGGTAGGGGAACAGAAGCAGGTACATTTGAACTGGAAAAAAATGCCTATGTATAAAAACATGTGATGCTGTGCACAAACGGTTCATGCAAGTCTGCCAGTGTATGCAAAGCATCATCTTGATGCAGTATTTATGGAGCAGAAATCTACTAGTAACCATGCATTAAACAATAGCTGCAGTGTACAGGTATTTATTACTGCTTTATTGTGAACTTAAATGGAGCAAATGAACAGTAGATGGTGACAAGGCATGCTTATGTCCACAAAAATAATCTATATTCAGAAAGCAGTAGAAATTAGTGACAGAAATAATGCACTGTGGTTTGCAGTTACGAAGAAAATTGCATGTTGATCAAAACTGCAAACTATGTGGATATATAAATAAAAATATTAGTAGAATGATTTAAAAGTGACTACACAAACCAAAAAAGATGTTTAAAAAAAATTATTTTATGACATAACTCGTGGAGCAAAATCAAGCCATGAGAAAGGCACATGCAGCAAAAATTTTGAACAACACTATGTACAAATCTTTAGAATTCAAGAATTATGACATTAGATGCATCTAGAAATATTAACGAACTAATATCAAAACAAACAATATTTTGAAAATGTATAGGTATTAGAATTTAGTGTTTAACAATGAAGAGATATAGTTATAAATATATAGTGAAACTTTGTTTAGGGAACATAAAAGAGAAAGCAATGCAACTCTGCAATTTTCATAACAGTACAAAACTGTTACAAGGAAATGAAAAGTAGCTTACATTACAAACGACATTAAATGAAGAATTATAACTAATTAATAACTAATTATAACTACTGAAATTAGTCAACAGAGTGAAGTTTGGTAACATCGTGAATGGCTCAAGCAAAACAGTGTAATTTTTGTTCATTAATGAACATGAAAGTGAATGGAAGGATGGCATCTCGCAATCCACATCTTGAATGTGCACCTTTTCACTTTTCCAGCAAAAATTATTATTGTTCTGATTTATAATGTATTGCACTAACAACAAAATGGAAGTGCAAAAGAAAATGCAGGATTAATATAGACCACCAAACATGTATTTTTTAATATCCTTCAGATGAAGGTCTTTTATTCTGATAGGACTTCATCAAAAATGTAAGTTTTTTCTCCACCGATAGCTGGTTTAGAACATTCAAGCAACCAATCAGACTGCACGAAGTATGTCACATGTCAGGTCCTTTGTACAACGATGTTGCAAAATGATAGAAATAAATGATGCTAACTAAGCACTAAAGTACTCTCTCTAACTAGCTGCTCTTAGCGCCAGATGACTAGCTATTGTGGTTAGGCATGTGGTTGTTGTAGCCAATGTAGATTCATGTTGGACACTTCAAGTGACCACTGAAGGTCAAGAGGAAGATGAAAATAAAAAGGATTTTTTTCTTGTGCAATGAAAGGCATGGTATATTTAACAAAATACTCTACATGCCCAGGTCTTTACTTTGGCAAAACGGATTGCATATTACATAAATGGGTTTAAGAGCATTTATATGAGTTAGGTAGAAAGGCTATGAAAAGTGGTTTGATTAGACAAATAGATGACTGTCTTAATTTCAATAAATATTTGTGGTGGTGCAAAAAGCTAGTATAAACCTGATGGGTGAACCATGGGAGTTTCAGATGGAAAAGCATGAAGTTTCATGATGGTGCCACACTGCCAGGAATCAATAATAAGATTTCAGTAAAACTATTAGCTATATTTCCCCTTCATGATACTCCTGGGCTGGTTTTGCTGATGTACAATATTTTATACAGCTCCTCATATTCCATTTTTCTGACCAATTCATCAGCCGTAATGAAGCTTTACCTAGGCTTTTCCCCTGTCCACTACATCTGAATTTATCTATGTATCGCCAGAAGAGAGATTTATTCTTTTCTTTATTAATCTATATAGGTATAAAACAAGATCACTGAGGAATACAAGACCCAGGATCAATGTCCGTGCTTGTCCATGAGTCATGTTCTTTATTCTTATCTCACCTTCTACTTGTGAAACACTCTAGTCCCTCCTTCTCGGTTCTCCTTTCAGTTCAAACATTTTCCCTAGCAGCTATTTTATTGAGACCAAGTTGAAGGCATTATAAAGTCCAGGTAGACCTCATCTACCAATATTTCCCTGTCAAGTTCTCATGTAAAACTGGACCAGGTTCTAATGGCCGTAAGCCTTCACTGGCTGTTGTTCTTGAAATTGTTATTGCATAAGAAAACAGCAATTGCTTCTCTCACCATTACTTTTGTAACAACTCCATTCTCTTTAAGATTTCATTTACAGTATAATTATTTCACTTCTCCACTGAAATTTGTCTGCTATGCATACATTTGTAGTATAATGCATAGAGTTCTGATTTTTTGGTATTTACCATATTCATGTTTTTTTAATTAATTTCTGGTTATAGTTTTGCACCATATGACTCTCAATTTTGTATTGTGACTTTTCTATATGAATTCATTTTCTTTTTAAAATATTTTTTGTTATTTGTATTTTTATTTACCTGTTATCATCCTTTTGGCTCCAGCTGTGTCTGAAAAGAGCATGTGACTATTCTAAAAATCCAGTTATGAAAGGCATCAATTAATCAGTTTATAAATGAACGAATGAACGAATGAACGAATGAATGAACAAACAAATAAATAAATCGCTGATGCTGATGTTCAGCTAACAAGGGTGCAAGTCTACAGATTTGTTTTTGCTCCCTTCCTTCCTGGTACAAGTGCACCACTCTTATCCTCTTCTATCCCTAAGGCACTTTAACAATGGGAACTGAGAGCTGAATCAGGGGATCTACAGGCTCACTGACCAGATTCCAAAGGACATTTGGATGCAGTCCATATGGTTACAGTATGTTATCCTGAGTTAGAGAAGGTGATTTCCTCTCTATCTCATTCCTATCTATCATGGTTTAAATCATTTTTCTTTCCCCACTATACATTAGCTCCTTCCAAAACGAGAACATTCCAAGCCTTTCCTTTTCAGCAGAGTAAGACGAAGTATTCGTGTAGCAGTTTATCTTTTCTCGTATCTTTGTTTTCCCCACATTAACTTAACCTTAGACAGAGCTGTCCTAACCATTCACCTTTTAGATATATTCCTAAAAAGCCTTTGTTCCCGTTCTTCACTACCTTTTCCAGCTCCCTTTTAAATTGTGTTTTTGCTTCCATTTGGCCTTTTGCTGAATGTCATGTGCTTGCCTCTCCCATCCCTCTCCCTTCCTTCATTCTCTTGTATGTCCTGCCTTTGCTGTAATCACTTGCCTTAAATTGCAGCCCCACTGTCATTCTGTTTTTCAACGTTACAACTTTTTCATACCCTTATCGATAACCCTATGTACTCCATCCTTGTCCCATGCCCATAACTAGGTCATGGTGTGAGGTTGCCTCCAGTCCCTTAACAAATCGCTTATTCTCTCAGATGATAATCGGATCAGCATAATTAATATCCCCTGAAATTGCTTACCATCATCTCTGTCTTTGTCTTCTTCTCTTCGGGCTACATGAAGAACAAAGTGGCATGACTCTTTTGGGTTACTATGCCTTCAGGACATCTCTGATGCCCACTATTTTGGTTTTAGCTGTATAAAGAATTATTTCTATTCTCGTACAGATACTCCTTTCAAATGTCTGAATACTTCATGTTCCAACTTCTCAATCAGTCTCTCAGTGCAGGAACTCAGGATCTCCTGATCTGCTCCCAGCAGACTTAGATTCCTATATACCCATCCTGATCCACTCCTTTATTCACCTTAAATTCCATTAACCTCCTCCCTTAATGTGCCTGGGAACATCAGTCTACCGGAGAGTCTCTATCATTCTTCCACTTTAACTGTCAGGATACTTACTGGCTCTAATCTGAAACATCAGTGTGACACTACATTGAGATCCAATACATCAGAGTAAAACCATTGACAAAAATCCAATCAATTCAACCAATCAAATTCACAAAAGGCATTTGTTTTTTGCTGATTGACAACTATTCCTGAACCCTCTCCTCATTTCCCCATATAGAGGTCTGCACCATCTACAGCCCTCCTACCTACGTAATAACAGGGACATTTTGTGCACTTGGCCAAGTACACCACATGTGTTGTCCTACAATTACCTTTTCGAAACCTTATAGTTGTACATTGGGGATCTTCCAGGGTCATACTCGTAACTGGTATGATGTGTTTACACTGATTACACCTCCCACACCTAGTTGTTCCCCCTGTCCAGTTGGTTATAATCCATACTCTTTTTCATCCCAAATCTTGTCTTGAGATTATTACCATTTCTAAATACAAATTTTGGTCCATCTCCCACTATCTTATAAACACCATCATATGTTTTTAAAATGTTCCAGTTGTTCCGAATTATATTTTTAATACCTGTTATTATGTAGGTATGACCGTTAGATGTCTGAGGAATAGAATATATGAGCATTATTATAGGATAAAAAGACAGGATACAAATAATGCATTATGGAGACATCTTAATGGTAACAGTAGCTGTAACTCCTTTGAATTTGGTATATTGGAATATATCAAATCCAATCCTAGGGGTGGGAATATAAAATTATCATTGAGAGAGAAGGAAACAAGATGACAAATTAAGCTTAATGCTTCTGAATTTCCGGGGCTCAATGATACTATATCTATTAGGTCAGTATTAGAGAAGTACAGGTGAGGGTAAACATGAAGAACACTTAGAGAAGTCAAGTTAGAAGTAAAGACAGGTTAGTTCAGTATAGGGGACTGCACAATCACAGTATCATAATTATTGGACATTTTAGACTTTTAACATTTTTAATAATTTGTATGTATAATTGTATATGTTTTAGTAGTAAATATGTAGTATTGGGATATCATATATCAATTATATTTGATGAATAAGTTAAATACAAGTTTTAATTAAGGCAAAAAAGGAAAGAAACAAGTGATAGGTAGACATTGTGGAATCATGCACTGAGCACTTTAAATCTTAATTAATTTATGTAAATTATTCAATTAATTAATCTGTAAAATACACATGCATTCAATTTTTTGGAAGGTTTAGGACCATATATAAAGAGGTTTATGGCTGTTGGTAATGGTTCTGATGAAATCTACTACAGTAGATGAAAGCGCTCAACCAGTTTTTGCTGTTATTTTAACATTTAAATAAAAGGAAAGTGGTTGCATCTTCGTGTTCAGTGCATATCTCTGCGACTGGGACTGTCATTGGTTTTGTTTGGTTCGGAGTTATACATGGCAGGTTTGTTAGAAAAGGATGCAACTTTGGCCGTGCCACTATTGGGCTACTTTCTCATGATTTGGGAGGCTTAGCATTTATGGCCTGTGAATGCCTGGCTGTGGTATGACCAGAGGTTTCAAAAGCCGAAAGCAGTGGATCACTCTCTCCACTAGGAGGTGCGACAACCAGGCATTTGGTTGGCTATGATGATAGCAGGGGCGGCTCGTGGCATAGGGCTGCCGGACTGCAGCCCCCTCAAACATAAAAAAAGAAAGAAAAAGAAAGAAAACAAAATGAAAAATAAAAAAAAACATTTTTTTAAAATTCGCGGACTTCGCGCATGCGCATAGACCGAGTCCCGGCTTATCGGTCTATGCGCATGCTCAAGGCAGCCCGGCCGTCCCCATAGGGGGACACAAGGAGCGTATGTGCACTTTTACAGTGCACAGACCCCAGGATTATGGGACGTCCGGACTGCAAGAGGAGCAGCAGGGACTCGGGACAGAGCCTCAGGGATCTCGTCGGCGTCGGGAAGGAGCATGTGGATCTCGCGGGTCTTCAGTATTGCGCGGGAAGGATGTATGTACGGACGTTAACTCTGGATGTATTCATTCAGGTAAGGTGCCTTTTAATTTACAATGTTTATTTTTCTTGAGTTTGTGTATGGTGCTTGTGCTTTTACTGGAGTTTGTGTATGGTGCTTGTGCTTTACTGGAGTTTGTGTATGGTGCTTGTGCTTTACTGGGGAGGTGTGTGTGTGTGTGTGTGTGTGTGAAAATGCCCCAGGTGCTTATGGTGGTGTGGTGGTGTGGTAGGGAATGCCTCAGGCTTGAACCCTGTACCCTGTATGCAGGTGTTAAAGACTTGAGTTCCCTACCCACCACCATTTGTAAAAATTTCAGATTTTTACCTCATATTCGATCTGATCTGTTCCTCATAATATCTGTGGTTTGTAAATGTTGCAATGCTTGATATTTGATGGTGTAGTAGTAGCATTGTTGCCTCACAGCTGCAGGTTCTTGGGTTTGATTCTTGGCTGGGGTTCCTTCTTTGTGGGGTCTGTATCTTCTCCCTGTGTTTGTGTGGGTTTGCTTTTGTGCCCTCCCATGTTACAAAGACATGTCTGCATTATTTCTTCCTGGGCCTCTGCTGAAAATTTGTTTATTTGTTCCAAGTCAGACTGTCCTGATTAAAAATGTTAAATAAAATTGATAGGCATTTGAATTTCAGACTTAAGGGTTTCTGAATGTTTAATTCCTTGCGTATTTGATGGTGCAGTGGTCGATTGTTGCCTCACAGCTATAGGTTTTCTGGTTTGATTCTTGGTTGGGGTGGCTTCTGTGTGGAGTCTGCATCTCCTCCATGTGTTTGTGTGGATTTGCTCTGGTGCCCTGCCATTTTACAAAGACGTGTCTGCAGTTGTAATCCCTGCTGAAAATTGGTTTTGTTCTGTCCGCAGTAAAATTGGCAGGCATTTGAATTTCAGACTTCAGGTTTCTGAATGTTTAATTCCTTGCATAATTGATGGTGCGGTGGTAGTATTGTTGCCTCACAGCTATAGGTTTTCTGGTTTGATTCTTGGTTGGGGTGGCTTCTGTTTGGAGTCTGCATCTCCTGCCTGTGTTTGTGTGGATTTGCTCTGGTGCCCTGCCATTTTACAAAGATGTGTCTGCAGTTTTATCCCTGCGTCTCTGCTGAAAATTGTTTTTGTTCTGTCCGCAGTAAAATTGACAGGCATTTGAATTTCAGACTTCAGGTTTCTGAATGTTTAACTCCTTGTATAATTGATGGTGCAGTGATAGTATTGTTACCTCACAACTATAGGTTTTCTGGTTTGATTCTTGGTTGGGGTGGCTTCTGTCTGCATCTCCTCCCTGTATTTGTGTGGATTTGCTCTGGTGCCCTGCCATTTTACAAAGACGTGTCTGCAGTATTAATCCCTGCATCTCTGCTGAAAATTGTTTTTGTTCTGTCCGCAGTAAAATTGACAGGCATTTGAATTTCAGCCTTCAGGTTTCTGAATGTTTAATTCCTTGCAGATTTGATGGTGCAGTGGTAGTATTGTTGCCTCACAGCTATAGGTTTCTGGTTTGATTCTTGGTTGGGGTGGCTTCTGTGTGGAGTCTGCATCTCCTCCATGTGTTTGTGTGGATTTGCTCTGGTGCCCTGCCATTTTACAAAGACGTGTCTGCAGTTTTAATCCCTGCTGAAAATTGTTTTTGTTCTGTCCGCAGTAAAATTGACAGGCATTTGAATTTCAGACTTCAGGTTTCTGAATGTTTAATTCCTTGCAGATTTGATGGTGCAGTGATAGTATTGTTACCTCACAACTATAGGTTTTCTGGTTTGATTCTTGGTTGGGGTGGCTTCTGTCTGCATCTCCTCCCTGTATTTGTGTGGATTTGCTCTGGTGCCCTGCCATTTTACAAAGACGTGTCTGCAGTATTAATCCCTGCATCTCTGCTGAAAATTGTTTTGTTCTGTCCGCAGTAAAATTGACAGGCATTTGAATTTCAGCCTTCAGGTTTCTGAATGTTTAATTCCTTGCAGATTTGATGGTGCAGTGGTAGTATTGTTGCCTCACAGCTATAGGTTTTCTGGTTTGATTCTTGGTTGGGGTGGCTTCTGTGTGGAGTCTGCATCTCCTCCATGTGTTTGTGTGGATTTGCTCTGGTGCCCTGCCATTTTACAAAGACGTGTCTGCAGTTTTAATCCCTGCTGAAAATTGTTTTTGTTCTGTCCGCAGTAAAATTGACAGGCATTTGAATTTCAGCCTTCAGGTTTCTGAATGTTTAATTCCTTGCAGATTTGATGGTGCAGTGGTAGTATTGTTGCCTCACAGCTATAGGTTTTCTGGTTTGATTCTTGGTTGGGGTGGCTTCTGTGTGGAGTCTGCATCTCCTCCATGTGTTTGTGTGGATTTGCTCTGGTGCCCTGCCATTTTACAAAGACGTGTCTGCAGTTTTAATCCCTGCTGAAAATTGTTTTTGTTCTGTCCGCAGTAAAATTGACAGGCATTTGAATTTCAGACTTCAGGTTTCTGAATGTTTAATTCCTTGCAGATTTGATGGTGCAGTGATAGTATTGTTACCTCACAACTATAGGTTTTCTGGTTTGATTCTTGGTTGGGGTGGCTTCTGTCTGCATCTCCTCCCTGTATTTGTGTGGATTTGCTCTGGTGCCCTGCCATTTTACAAAGACGTGTCTGCAGTATTAATCCCTGCATCTCTGCTGAAAATTGTTTTTGTTCTGTCCGCAGTAAAATTGACAGGCATTTGAATTTCAGCCTTCAGGTTTCTGAATGTTTAATTCCTTGCAGATTTGATGGTGCAGTGGTAGTATTGTTGCCTCACAGCTATAGGTTTTCTGGTTTGATTCTTGGTTGGGGTGGCTTCTGTGTGGAGTCTGCATCTCCTGCCTGTGTTTGTGTGGATTTGCTCTGATGCCCTGCCATTTTACACAGACGTGTCTGCAGTATTAATCCTGCGTCTCTGCTGAAAATTGTTTTTGTTCTGTCCGCAGTAGAATTGACCGCATTTGAATTTCAAACTTCATGTTCTTCAGAATACATAGTAGCACAACCTTTTTCTAGCAATTTTCTAAGTTTATAAGATGAATATTTTAAATTTGTCCCTATTTTTGGGACTGTATTCCCCATTATTGGCTTCATCCAGGTTTTTGTGCTAAGGTTGACAGCTATGGCAAGAACTGAATTCACTGAATATGGACTGTAGAATTATGCATATTTACTGATAAAGGTGCACTGTAGAATTGTGCATATTTACTGATAATGGTGGACTGTAGAATTGTGCATATTTACTAATAATGGTGGACTGTGGAATTGTGCATATTTACTAATAATGGTGGACTGTAGAATTGTGTATATTTACTAATAATGGTGGACTGTGGAAGTCTGAGTAGACTTTTTATGATAAATGTTCTCAACTGGGCAGTTTTGCCATTATGGGTGCATATGTTTTGTTTCATTGCTTACTGGAAAAATGTTCAAAACAAATTTAAAACACCCTCTAACAAGTGTACTGTATTGTACAAGGAATATAATTTTTAGTACAATGAGGAAGGTGTATCAAAGAGCACATGTATGTTTCATATGCAAGGGCCTATGATTCAAAACAGCCCAAAATTAATCTTTATCTGCCACTGGCAAAATGTATTTTCTTTGAATGTGGGTTTCAATGCTGTTTCAATGAATGTGAGTTTCAAGGGCAGAGAAGTTTTAATGCTAAGTTTTCATTGTGAGACTGCATTGCTTTGTTTAACAGATTACTTAATGTTTGTGCTGTAAAATACAAAATAAAACTTTCAAATGAAGTCCTAAAAAGCCTTTGTTCCCGTTCTTCACTACCTTTCCAGCTCCCTTTTAAATTGTGTTTTTGCTTCCATTTGGCCTTTTGCTGAATGTCATGTGCTTGCCTCTCCCATCCCTCTCCCTTCCTTCATTCTCTTGTATGTCCTGCCTTTGCTGTAATCACTTGCCTTAAATTGCAGCCCCACTGTCATTCTGTTTTCAACGTTACAACTTTTTCATACCCTTATCGATAACCCTATGTACTCCATCCTTGTCCCATGCCCATAACTAGGTCATGGTGTGAGGTTGCCTCCAGTCCCTTAACAAATCGCTTATTCTCTCAGATGATAATCGGATCAGCATAATTAATATCCCCTGAAATTGCTTACCATCATCTCTGTCTTTGTCTTCTTCTCTTCGGGCTACATGAAGAACAAAGTGGCATGACTCTTTTGGGTTACTATGCCTTCAGGACATCTCTGATGCCCACTATTTTGGTTTTAGCTGTATAAAGAATTATTTCTATTCTCGTACAGATACTCCTTTCAAATGTCTGAATACTTCATGTTCCAACTTCTCAATCAGTCTCTCAGTGCAGGAACTCAGGATCTCCTGATCTGCTCCCAGCAGACTTAGATTCCTATATACCCATCCTGATCCACTCCTTTATTCACCTTAAATTCCATTAACCTCCTCCCTTAATGTGCCTGGGAACATCAGTCTACCGGAGAGTCTCTATCATTCTTCCACTTTAACTGGCAGGATACTTACTGGCTCTAATCTGAAACATCAGTGTGACACTACATTGAGATCCAATACATCAGAGTAAAACCATTGACAAAAATCCAATCAATTCAACCAATCAAATTCACAAAAGGCATTTGTTTTTTGCTGATTGACAACTATTCCTGAACCCTCTCCTCATTTCCCCATATAGAGGTCTGCACCATCTACAGCCCTCCTACCTACGTAATAACAGGGACATTTGTGCACTTGGCCAAGTACACCACATGTGTTGTCCTACAATTACCTTTTCAAACCTTATAGTTGTACATTGGGGATCTTCCAGGGTCATACTAAGTAACTGGTATGATGTGTTTACACTGATTACACCTCCCACACCTAGTTGTTCCCCCTGTCCAGTTGGTTATAATCCATACTCTTTTTCATCCCAAATCTTGTCTTGAGATTATTACCATTTCTAAATACAAATTTTGGTCCATCTCCCACTATCTTATAAACACCATCATATGTTTTTAAAATGTTCCAGTTGTTCCGAATTATATTTTTAATACCTGTTATTATGTAGGTATGACCGTTAGATGTCTGAGGAATAGAATATATGAGCATTATTATAGGATAAAAAGACAGGATACAAATAATGCATTATGGAGACATCTTAATGGTAACAGTAGCTGTAACTCCTTTGAATTTGGTATATTGGAATATATCAAATCCAATCCTAGGGGTGGGAATATAAAATTATCATTGAGAGAGAAGGAAACAAGATGACAAATTAAGCTTAATGCTTCTGAATTTCCGGGGCTCAATGATACTATATCTATTAGGTCAGTATTAGAGAAGTACAGGTGAGGGTAAACATGAAGAACACTTAGAGAAGTCAAGTTAGAAGTAAAGACAGGTTAGTTCAGTATAGGGGACTGCACAATCACAGTATCATAATTATTGGACATTTTAGACTTTTAACATTTTTAATAATTTGTATGTATAATTGTATATGTTTTAGTAGTAAATATGTAGTATTGGGATATCATATATCAATTATATTTGATGAATAAGTTAAATACAAGTTTTAATTAAGGCAAAAAAGGAAAGAAACAAGTGATAGGTAGACATTGTGGAATCATGCACTGAGCACTTTAAATCTTAATCAATTTATGTAAATTATTCAATTAATTAATTTGTAAAATACACATGCATTCAGTTTTGAAAGGTTTAGGACCATATATAAAGAGGTTTATGGCTGTTGGTAATGGTTCTGATGAAATCTACTACAGTAGAGGAAAGCTCAACCAGTTTTTGCTGTTATTTTAACATTTAAATAAAAGGAAAGTGGTTGCATCTTCGTGTTCAGTGCATATCTCTGCGACTGGGACTGTCATTGGTTTTGTTTGGTTCGGAGTTATACATGGCAGGTTTGTTAGAAAAGGATGCAACTTTGGCCGTGCCACTATTGGGCTACTTTCTCATGATTTGGGAGGCTTAGCATTTATGGCCTGTGAATGCCTGGCTGTGGTATGACCAGAGGTTTCAAAAGCCGAAAGCAGTGGATCACTCTCTCCACTAGGAGGTGCGACAACCAGGCATTTGGTTGGCTATGATGATAGATAGTTATGGGTTGAGTGCTAAAGGAGGAAAGGTCAGAGAAGAGGGAGGTGTGTGTTGGATATTCAATGCAAGAAGTTGTTCGTGGGTAGGGTGCAAGTTCTTCAATGTCTGCTCAAGGTGTGGGTGGTGGGAGTTTAACTCTATGGCTATGAACTCTATGTCAGTAGATGGGGGGTTTCCTTCCTCCCAAGGGTTTCAGAGCACTAGAGGGAGAGGGATTTTTTGAGGGTTATAGGGCAGAGTGTCCATCAGAGAGGCTAGTGGAAGGGTGGAGTCACATTTCCCCATTAAGGTGGAGGTTTTGCGGTGCATGCTCCAAGGTTTTCCCCTGATCCTTCTCATAAGGAAGAGATACTACAGGTTTTTTTTTCTGGGGTTTTCTATTAAATCCAAGCTGATGAGGGATGGGGTGATTTGCATGAATTTATGTTCTGTACAGGGTAAGGAGGACATCTTACTGAATTTGGTGGAAAATGAGCATCGGGCAGGTAGGTTGTTGTGGCCTTTTGACAGCCAACCTTTGAGACTTTTACGGTTTCTCCTTTGGGTTCAGTACAAAAAAGTTGGCTGGTGAGTTCATGTTGATTCACCACTTGTCGTATCCGGAGGGGAGGTCTGTTAATATTTTCATTGCAGTTGAGGATGCTAGCTTTAGTTATGCATCTTTGGATGATGCTGTGAACGTTATTCAGGGTATACAGGATCCATGGTTAGTGAAGGTGGATATTGAATCTATCTTTCATTTGCTGCCAGCCAGAGAGAAGGGGAGTGGCCATTATTAGGCATGGTAGTGGGAAAACATTTTTTTTTTGACAAGGCCATGCTGATGGGCTGTGCAGTAGCATGCGCAACCTTTCAGTCAATTAGTACGGTTCTGCATTGGATCCGGCAACAGTGGGTGAGTACGCAGAAGGCTATACATTACTTAGATGATTTTTTATTAGTCGGGGAGGGTTTGGAGAGAGGGCAGGAGGGATTGCAAGAATTCCTAGGCATGTGTAATGAGTTGGGGGCCCCATTGTCCTGGCATAAGTTGGAAGGCCCAGCAAAAGCCTTGGATTTTCTGAGTTTATTAGTGGATGCAGAGCGAGGGTTGGTTTGCTTGTCAGTCATGGGTAAGGATAAGGCACAGATCTAGATGGTTATCGGGCTGTTAGGGCTTTTGAAACTTTGCATGTCGGGCAGTGCAACCAGGGTGTACATTCTGTAGGTCAGTGGCCTTTTTGTTAAAAGGGAGAAGAGCAAACACCATTGAGTTAGGGTTAACAAGTTGGTATGGGTGGATTTGGTTCTTTGGTTATCCTTTTTGAAGCAGTTCAGTTGGATTTCCTTTTGGCAAAATTGATGAGCCACACAACAACCAACAGTAAAGATGCAGTCCACGGCACAAGGAAGCAAAGGGAATTCCACAAATACTTAAAAGAATGTAATTCTTTAATCCGTAGTCACAAATGTATAAGAACTTTCATTTTTGTCCACAAAGAATTCTTCAGATACAAAAATGCAATTCAAACAATGGCTTTACAGAATAATGCTTAAGGTTTTTCACTTTGAAGGTATATGTACTTAAATAATATATTCTTAACTTGATGTAATGTAAGGTGGGTGCGTTCTTATTTGGAAGGAGGGATATTTGAAAGTGCTTATACATTTGTGACTACGGATTAAACTTTTGCATTCTTTTAAGTATTTCTGGAATGCTCTTTTCTTACTTGCGCCGTGGACTGCATATTTCCTTTTGGCAGGCACACTGCATTGGTCAAGATGACCTGAAGTTGTTCATGGATGCAGCGAGGGTTATGGGAATGGGACCATATTTTGGGGGACAATGGTTTGCAGCTCAGTGGCCATTAGATTTGAAAGAGGAGTGGAAAAGGGAGGTTGCATTTTTAGGGTTGATGCCAATTTGGGCAGTGTCGGTGGTTTGGAAGGACAGGCTGCAGAGGAAGAGGGTAGTTTTTCCTTCAGATAACATGGCAGTGTTGCAGTTATTGCAGATGAAGACTTCATGATCTGAACTGTTGTAATTAGTTTTATGTAAGTTAGTATTGCAGAGTTTGATAATTAATTTTTCATTCACAGCAGTGCATGTCCCAGGGGTGAGCAATGCAATTGCTGACAGTTTGTCTCAGTTTCAGTTTTCCAGATGTCAACAGTTAGCTCCAGGGGCAGAAGAGGTATCAGTAGCACTGCCAGATGAGGCGTGGCATCTTGGCTTGAGGTATCCAGGAGGTTTGTCCAACAATCTTAGGCAGTGTCTCCAATAAAGTCGTATGGGAGGGCACTTTATGATTTCGATGAATTTGTTTTATAATTGCTGGAGGAAGAAGGGGTGTGAATGGAGGAGATGCTGCTCCATTACTTGGCTTGAGCTTGGGGGCAAGTTAAGTCTTTATAAATGGTTAAGCTGAATTTGGCGGTAATTAATATATTTGCACGGGTGACCGTGTTTTACGATTTCACAAAGTCTTGGATGGTTGGGCTCATGTTGAGAAGATGGGGAAGAGTGGATGGAGAGCATAGGGATATGCAATGGCTGTTGACGAGGCAGATTTTGAACGTTTTATGAGGGGTTTGGCCTTATAGAAGTGGAAGTTAGTTGATTATTTAATGTGGGTTACTTTGCATGTGTGGATGTATTTCGGTGCATGTCGAGTGTCTGAGTTGCTAGGATCGTTAGTTTGGAAGGATGTTGTAACTCATTCAGTGAGGATAAAATAGATGAGCCTTTGTGGGTTCTGTTCATGTAGCTTTATTATGTACAAACACATCAGGATTGAGGCTTAATAACTTTAACTTAGTTAAAACTTACAAACAAAATAGCTATTACACTCATACATGCTCATTCTCTGGCTGCACTTTCAAAATGGCACTGAAGCTAACACATGCTTGCTATTTATATGGAAGTGCTGACTTTGAAATGCTTCTTAAAGGTAAAGCACACACACACTAGTCTATATCCTCCCTCTTTGAGAAATGAGACATGCAATATTGATGACATTAATTGACATGCAATTGATACAAATAATTCTTTGTCGTGCAATTGCACAAAACTAAATACATATAGACGATTTTGTCCAGGTTGCTATGTATTTCACACTAGGTCTGGAAATATGACCAAATCATGTGACATAGAAATTGGAATTAGCTGTAGCAACTGGGACTATCTCTGCTGAATGTTCAACTTTGGGGACATCAGGAACATCATCAGGAATGGAGGTAGAAGTTAAGACATGTTCTGCAACAGGAACATTGTGTGGATTACTCTGAGATCCAGAGTCTGCATCACATGAACAATGCTGCAATATTGATTCATGTACAGAAAGAAGATGTCTGCAGTTTCTCTTGTATTCCACACCCTCAGATTCTATGAAGTGAGATCTTGACTCGACACATATACCTGTTACTTGACCAAATTGGTTAAAACCTTTCACCGTTTGTATCCTCAGAGTCTCTCCTTTTTTCAATGGATGAAGAAATCTGCTCGATTTATCATAGCTGGACTTCTTGAAAGAACACTTTCTGAATAGTTGGGTTCTAATTGTCCTGTTGTTCTTAGCTTTAGGCCTCAACAAACTGGAACTGATAGGCAGTGTTGTTCTGGTTTGCCTAGATAGACGTCTCTGAGCAGGCAAGCCAAGTATATCATCATGGGGTATATTTCTGAGATTGAGTAAGTTCAAAAAGACATTGGTATTATCATGCTTTGACTTCTCCAGTAATTGTTTTGCACGCTGTACTGCATGTTCAGCAAGTCCATTTGACTGTGGATATGCAGGACTACTACTAACATGTACAAAGTCCCATTCTTTTGCAAATTTCTGAAACAACTGACCGGTAAATTTGGTACCATTTATTTATTTTTTTATTTATTTTATTTGGGTACCATTTATTTATTTTTTTATTTATTTTACTTCACATTTGTTTACTGGGATAGTCCGTCTGGACACAGGTCCATTTACAGAGGAGGCCTGGGGAAAAAAGCTCCACAATTACATTTATATCAACAAGGTAACACAAACAATCATAAATCATTGAACACTGTAATAGGTACAGCGATAAGCAGACACTCACAATGCAAACTAAACATATAAACAAAACATCAGCAGTAGATTAGTAAATTAAGGATAGAGAGTCTCATATATCCAACTTTGAAAAAACATTGATTAGTAAGGTGGGGTGAAAGAAATAAAAAATCCTGTGATACGACATTATGTGTTATACAATTACCTAATTATAGCATTTTGGCAGTAGGGGTGGAAGGAAGGTGTATAGTGTGCTGAGATTGTGAGGTTCATGTGATGCATGGATATAGCCATGTATTCATAAGATGTGATTTGAGAGCATGTTTGAAATGTGTGTTAGTGAGGACAGAGGTCAGGGAAGGGGGAGGTTATTTCAGGATCTGGCTATGGCATGAGAAAAAAAGAGCTTTCCCTGAGCTGTTGTTAGCTTTAGAGATGGAGAGGAGGGATTTCTTAGTAGATCAGAAAGGACGATTTGTTCTATATGGACACAGTAAATGGCTTAGTGCTGAGTTTTTTTCAGGATGTCTCAAAATATTAAAGACAATGACCAGCTGGTGGTAATTGGGTAGCTGTGGAAGTTCTAGCCATTTTAGCTTCCTTAGGGATTGGCAGTGATGGGTTCTGAAGGTGGAGTTATTAACAAACTTGGCAATTTTATTGTAACATGATTCTAGTCTGGCGAGTTCATGTTTTCTCAGTTGGGTAAGAACTGGCACAGCATACATTAGGGTGGAGAGAAGATCGATTTGGGCTAGAGTGATCCATGCCTATTCTGAGAGGAATTATTTATGCCTATATACGGTTCCCATTTTTTGTGAACCTTTTTTATGGTTTGTGAGATATGGACATCGAAGAGTAGGTTATTGTCAATTTCTACATCGAGGGGTTTGGTGTGGGCAGATGAAGATATGATGTTACAATTTATGGAAAAGATTGAAAAGGATGTGGGGATAGGTATAGATTTTCGGGGTGAAGAGTAGCAATTTTATATTTTTGGGGTTTAGTATTAGTTGGATATCAGTAATCCAACTTTCTGCAGAACTGAAGGATTCTTGGGTGAGTTGTTGCAGAGCGGAGAGTGTTGGAGCAGAGCAGATAAGAGTTGAATCATCGGAACACTGTATAAGGGAGGCATGATGGGTGGAGGTGTGTAGACCATTGTCTGAAATAACTTTGTGTGGACTTCCATGGAGAGAGAAATGCTTTTTCAACTTGCTGATAGCAGTGGAAATTATATTAGGTAGTAAATCAATCTCAAACCAGTTTGAATAAGAGTCAACCAACATTAAGTAATGCTGATTGTTCCACTCAACTATATCAGTGGGTGCTGTTGACCAAGGTAGTTCAGGAACTTGACTTAGCTGAAGTGGTTCGTTTTGCAAATGCAGTTTAGTACTATTGTATACTGAACAAAAAAAAGTACTTTATCAACATCTTTTTCTAGAGAAGGCCAAAATACTAGTCCTCTCGCCCTTCTTTTGGGAGACTGGGAACCTGGGTGAACAGAATGCAAAATCTGTATATAGTCATGTTGTAAGGAAGCAGGAACAACAACTTTAGGACCTTTGAAAATAATGCCATCTTCCATCAACATCTCATATCTGTAAGGAAAATAAGTTTGCACTTCAGGTGGTGCACTAGATTGCTTTGATGGCCATCCAACATTGATGTAGTGGTTGAGCTTTTACAAAATTGGATCAGACTTTGTATGATCTCTCAGCTCATCAAGTCTCGTGGTAGAAAAATTACACACTTCCACAACTTCAAAATTCTCTGCATGAAGCTGTTCCGTCGTATTTCTGGGTGATGTGGATAAGGTATCAGCCAGATAAAGAAGTTTGCCTTTTGTATAGACCAATTTGAAGTTGTACTTTTACAATTTGAGCTTCATTCTTTGCACTCTCGCTGGAGCTGAATACATAGGCTTCTTTAAAATAGTGACTAGAGGTTGATGATCAGTTTCAATCTGAATAGCTCGACCACAGATATAATCATGAAACTTTGAACATGCAAATACTGTTGCAAAAGGTTCTTTCTCAATTTGAGCATATTGCATCTCAGTTTCGGTAAGAGATCTAGATGCACAGGCTACTAGTCTGTCCTCTAGAAGAATAACTGTGCCAAGACCAAATTTTGAAGCAGCACAGGAAAGAGTTACTGGTTTATTATCATCATAGTATCTTAATGTAGGTAGGGTGGCAATTTTCTGTTTAAGGTCTTCAAATACCTTCTGGTGCTGTTCCAACCAAGACCATGTAACATCTTTGCACATCAGCTCTCTCAAAGCCGCTGTCAACTGACTGAATTCTGCTATAAACTTGCTAAATAGTTAACCATACCAAGAAAATTTTGTAGAGCTTGAACACTATCTGGAGCTGACATCTCAAGAATGGCTGCTTGCTTGGCTGGGTCTGGTCTAAAGCCAGTGCTGGTAAATAAATGGAGTACATATGTGACTTCTGGTAGTCTGAATTTGTACTTCAGAGGATTGAGCTTTAACTTCACTTCATGTGCTCTATCTAGAGCTTTTTTAAGGTTTCTGTCATGTTCTGCTTCACCATTGCCTCCAACCAATAAATGATCTACTATTATGGCACAAGGATAACCTGGAAAAATTTGCTTCATTGCATGCTGAAAGACTTCACTTGCAGAATTTATTCCAAATAGCATTCTGAGGAATTTATATCCTCCAAATGTGGCACTGAAAGTAGTCAGTAATGAGGATTTGAGATCAAGCATCACTTGCCAAAATGAACTTTTTGATTCCAAAATGGAAAAAACAGTGGCACTTGGTACTAGGGCTGTGACTTCCTTGACTATATGCATATGATGATGCGGTCATTTTAATGCTTTATTCAAATCTCTTGGGTAAATACATATTCTGATTTCATCTGAGCCTTTTTTGTGGCCTGCTATCATGGACAACACCTATTCAGTTGGTTCTGTAACTGGACAAATTACACCTTGCTGCACCATTTTATCCAACTGAGCTTTAACTTTATTCTTCATAGCTATCGGAACTTTTCTTGCCAGTCTGACCACTGCACTGACATCCGGGTCTAACTTCATAGTATGCACAACTGGAAGTTTGCCCCAACTTGTCATCGAAAACATCATCATACTCTGAGAAAATGGTTTCAGTAAAATTGGAACTAGGATATGTGCTTATATGATGAACTTCATTGATAAAAGAAAGCAGATTCATTCTCAAACTGTCTCTGAGACCCAATAATGACTGCACACGTCTTCGGACTACATAGAATAACAAGCTATAACAGTTCTTGGCCACATAACATGAAAGCACTACCGAGCCTTCGGTTTGAATTTCTTCACCTCCCTAAGCAACAAGTTTCGCAGTACCAGCCACATTAAGTTGTTCACCAGCTCTCACCTTAGCAAATGTAAGTGCTGACATAACATTACACTTTGAACCAGTGTCTACTTTGAGCTTGGTGGATTTACCCTTGATCCGGACAGTACAAAACACTTCATTCTTTACCAACAAATTTACCGCATCAACCTTTTCACTAATTACTGATTCATCATCTATGTAGAAAGTAGAATTTCAGCTCTCTATATGATAAACTTGCTTTTTTGATTGACCCTTCTTAAAAACTGTGTGAGGTTTACTTGATTTGAAAAACTTTTGAAAATGGTTCAATTTTTTACACTTGTGGCATTGCTGACCAAATGCTAAGCATTTTTCTCTTTTAGACTAAAGATTGGCACCACAATTGCGACAATTAACAATAAAGCTGGATTTGGATTTGCTGACTCATCCTTGTACTGCACTGAGCATGTCCTTTTCTTAGAACTTGCTGGAAAACTACGCGATTTACTTAGGGAGCCTGCAGGGGTGGCAAGTGCCATGTGCTTAGGCCTGCTTCTGCTAGCCACATGTTGCATGCTGTCTGCATTTGCTCGGGAGCCCACTGAAACCATACTCTTATCACTTGCAAGCATACTTGTCTGCCTTTCTGTAACACCATGGACTTGGCACCATGGAATACCACACACAAGCTTGTACTTTATTAAATCTTCTTTTAAGTCACCAAACCTACACGTTTTAGCTTTGTTTCTCAGGTCAGTAATATAAGCTGCAAAAGTTTCCTCTGGTTTCTGATGTCTTGTGTAGAACAAATGCCTTTTTAATGTAATATTTGTCTGGGGGTTACACATTTCCCTGAATTTGTGTTTGAAACACTCAAGAGTCTTCTCTTGATTCAGCCTGTACAACAATATGATGGTTTTCAACTTTTCTCGCATATACTGCTGGTGCATACACAAATAAACACTCTCTTTCTATGGCCTCTGACTCAGCTAGGTTTAGCAAAATGAATGCCCTGGTACATGCATCTTTGTTAGAATAAACTGTTGCATAAATATATTGTACTCTTGCTCAAATATTCTTCAGTTCTCAGCAATATTCTGATCAAATACAAGTGGTGATGGTTTTCAAAATCCATCTGCCATATTAACATATACCAGTGAATGCTTTTGCAAATATGCACAAACATACACATACACACACACATATGCCAGAAATTGATGCTAGTATTTGTAACGATGCTCAATAGAATAGCACAACAAGCCACTAAACAACTGAACTTTGTGAAATAAGTCCCTCGGGGGCACAAGAATACTCTTGAAATTACTGTACTTTAAGAAATCATCTATTATCAGTGTAAGAAACATTTCAAAACAGCTATATTGTGTGAATGAACTGGGCAGAAGAAGCTCAGAATAAGGAACATTTCAAAGTAATTGCACTTTGTGAATAAACAGTACACTGCACACTGAAACTTTCCCAAAATGGCTGTACTTTGCTAAATAACTCTTTACAGTGCAAGAAACACTCTGTAATGGTGGCACTTTGCGAATAGACACACTCAGCACTTGAAACTTTTTGAAATGGCTGCATTTTGACTGCACCTTATGAAATAGTTGAAATAGTTGAACTTTGCACACAGATAAACTCTTCGGAATAAATGCACAGTAATAAGCACACACTATAAGCATTTTCACACTTTGAGAGACTTTGAATATCACTAGTTATGCCCTGAATACAATGAGAAATAGTAGTTTTGGCAAAACACAGTACTCTGCCAAAAACACACAGTTGCCTTGCTTTAGTTATGCTTAATGTGCCCTTTTTTGCCCTTATTATATTCATTTTGCTTGTTTAATCTTTTTCCATGCCCATTATACATTTCTTGTGCTTGTTTCACTCTAAACATACTGATTTTGCTTTAAACATGCTTATTTTGCAATTCTGAGGTAATTCCAAACCCCTTATGTGCTCTTCTGATAATTGCTTTAATTAATAAACCTTTTGCGACTTTTGCTTGTTTAATAATGCGGTTTGTGCCCATGTAATGCTCCATTTTATCTTTTTTTTAATAAATCGTTCATGCAAGTTTTCATTACTTTAAGTTCATTTATGGCCCTTTTTGTGCTAGGTTCTCTTGGTTTACCTTCACTGTTAACTCTGCACCTTGTAGCTCTGAACAGCAGTCTCTGGAATCCCAGTTCTGACACCATGTCACTCGCCCAGTCAGGATAAGATAGACGAGCCTTCATGGGTTCTGTTCAAGCAGTTTTATTATGTACAGACACATCAAGATTGAGGCTTAATAACTTTAACTTAGATAAACTTACAAACAAACTATTACACTCTTACATGCTCACTCTCTGGCTGCACTCTCAAATGGCACTGAAGCTAGCACATGCTTGCTACTTATATGCATGTGCTGACCTTGAAATGCTTCTTAAAGGTACAACACACACACACACACACACACACACACACACACACATACACACACACACACACACACACACACACACACACACACACACACACACACACACACACACACACACACACACACACACACAC
>NC_056737.1:964645947-964700947 GCF_019279795.1 Protopterus annectens
CCAGGGGTGTATTTTCTGTTACCCATCCACTCGTCAAGGTTTCTCTTGAAGGGTGTTAGTGGGTGGCTCTGCCTAATGCATAGGGAGTCTCTGTGACAGGAATCTATCCCTCCAGCATGTTCTATTCATTGCTGTGGTGAGGTTTAGCTCACTAGAGCAAGTGGCTCGCAGTGACTTGGATTTCCTTAGGTGGAGCAGGTCCATCAATTCTGAGTTGGACATGGCTTTGTAAGTCAGGCAGAGATCACCTCTAAGTAAGCGATATGCAACTGAGTACAGCTGGAGTTTTTCCAGTCGGGCTGCATAGGACATATATTTGAGGCCAGCAATCCTCTTGTTGAGGTACTTTTGTGGTCTTTCCAGCTGTTGGAAGTGTCTTGTGAGGTACATCCCAAATGGGGCATTGTACTCTATGATGGGTCTGATGAGTGACGAGTAGAGGGGCACTATAACCTGTTTATTTCTAGATGCGAACCCTTTAGTAATTAGATGGGCTAAATAGAAGGTTTTCCGAACTACTTTGGCAATATGATTGTCAAAGGAGAGATTACTATCTACCTGGGTCCCCAGATCTCATATTACCTCTTCTGTATTAAGGGGACTGTCACCTATGTGGTAATTCATGGGTGTTTTGTTTTTCCCAAATGGGATAACTATGCATTTTTTTGGCATTTAGCTTGAGACAATGACTTTGACATCAGGTGTCCGTCTCAGTAAGGCCCTTTTGGAGAATGTCCGTGTCAGCCAGAGAGTCAATTATGGCTCCCAGTTTGCAGTCATTGGTGAACTTGGTTAGCCATAGTCCTTCTGTGTTTGCCTGTACCTCTGAGAAGTATATGCCAAACAGTAGGGGTCCCAGGACTGAGCCTTGTGGGACACCACTTGTGACTGGTTTAGAGTTGGACCTGGAGCCCGCTATTCATACTGTGTGAATTCTGTCTGTAAGCCAGTTGGCAACCCATCTCATGACGTATGGGTTTATGTTCAGGCTGGTGAGTTTTTCTATAATTCCCAAGTGGGGAATGGTGTTAAAAGCCTTGGCGAGGTCAAGGTAGGCTGTGTGAACTACCTTCCCCTCATCTATGGCCTTGGTGACTGTCTCGAAGAAGTCAATCAGGTTTAGTAGGCATGATCTGCCCTTAACAAAACCGAACTAGGTCGGGTCAAGTGTTTGGAGGTTCCAAATGTCTTTGTTAATGAGTTCCATGATGATGCACAACATAGCCTTTTCAGACTAGGCTAGTCAGGCTTATGGGGTGATAGTTACCAGGGTGAGTTTTGGCCACTCCTTTGTGGAGCAGAATAACCATTGCTGTGTGCCATTCTATGGGCATGTAGCCTGTGGAGAGGCTGATGTTGAACAGTGTGTTTCAGTGGGGGGGTTAGTTCGTTGTGTAGTTTGTGCAAGACACAGCCTGGGACAACATCTGGCCCCATTGACGCTGTGCTTTTGGCTTTTGAAAGGGCTGTTTTCACCTGTGCATCTGTGATTTCTGGGACACTACACTTTTCCGGTATTGTTGTGGGCCCTTTTGGGGGTGAGAGGGGGTGAAATTTGCACTGAATCTATCTGCCAGGATGTTGGCAATATCTGTGGGTTCAGTATATTGTGTGCTATTTTCCACTAGCTCAGAGCATATCTTCAAGTTGCCACTTAGACTCTTGTCATAGCTAAAGAAGGCTTTGTGGTTATCTTTCGAATCCTTGGCTATTTTTCTTTCGAAGTTAGCCTCGGTGGGTTTTATGAGGGACCTTAGTTTCTTACTGATACTGATCAGGGATGTCTTTCCTTCTTGGGATTTGTTTTTTTTCTGAACTAGTTTCATCCTTCTATTGTATAGCCTATTTATGACAGGGGTCCACCAGACTGGTTTCCTTCTCTTAGGGGAGTGAGTCTTGGTTTTGCTAGGGATGGCATGATCCATGCATCCTTGTAGGTGCTTATAGAGTGCATTTGTAAAGGTTCCTACATCTTGGACACTGTTATCCTTTAGCATGGGGGCTGTGAAACTTACCACCTCTGTCTTAAGTAAGGTGAAGTTTGCTATAAAAAAGTTTTTCATTGTGGTTTCCTTGTTTGGAGGTGGTGGTGTAGTGTGGACATCCAGAGTGATTCATTTATGGTCTGATCTAACCAATGACAGGTTGACCTCTGGTGTGGAACACCTGTCACCCATGTTGGTGATGACTAGGTCCAATATGTTTTCACCTCTGGTAGGGGAGTTTATCAGCTAATCTAGGGCATTTTAGTTGATAAATTCCAGGAAGCGCTGGACCTGAGAGTTTGTACTAGGGTAGCTTTCCCAGTTAACAGTAGGGTAATTGAAACTGCCCAATATCCGGGTGTTTGGTAGGACCTTCATGTTTTCCAGTGTCTCCAGAAAAGTGGAGTGGTGGCCCTGGGTCATGGAAGATGATCTGTAGCAGGCCACAATTTGCATTACAGATTTGCCTGATGTTAGTTGCACATGGATGATCTCAGAGGTATCATGCTGCGCCACTAACCTGGAGGTGTAGGTATCCTTGATGAATATGGATACACCCCATCCTTTTGTGTTTTGGTCCATGTTCTGTGGCCGAAATGTGTGGTATGAGTTGTAGCCCGGTAGTGCTGGGGTGCTCTGTGGAACCTTGAACCAAGTTTCAGTTACTGCACAGATGTCGACGTTCTCCATACTGAGGAGTGTTTCGAGCGCATGCATTTTGAGATTTAAACTCCTGGCGTTGAGTAGCATAATCCTCATTTTTTTATTTGTTCTGTTTACGGTGGTGGTTTTGACTTTTGAGCCTTGCCTAAAAAGGCACTATGGGTGCAGCAATTTGGCCTTGGCCAGTATTTGAAAGCCTAGGGGTGACAGGTGCTAGCCGTCTCTTGCGAAGCAACGAGGCTTGTTGAGCATGTCGTCCCAGGCTGACAGACAATGGATCCTCTTTGAATGACACCAGAAGCTTAGCCAATTGTTGAAATTGATATTTTTTTTCGTTATACTGCTGTATCATTCTTGGGGAAGGCAGAATGCTACTCAGGGTCAGGGTCATACCCGCCTGGGCTACATGATCAGAGAGCTCTTCCATGTCTCTTTTCATGTAGTCCAGGGAGGTACGTCTCAGGTCATTCACACCAACATGAACAATGACAGAGTCATATTTGTACTTGTTCTGGAGTGACCTGAGTGCTTGTGTTATGTGGCAGATTCTGGCTCCAGACAGGCAGCTAACAGTAATCTTCTCCTTGTCCAGCCTAGTGAGTGGGACGTCAGTGTGCCTGACTATAGAGTCGCCTATTACTAGTGTGTTAGATATGTTATTTCACCTTAAGGGCTGTGATTGTGCGGCACACTGATTTTGTGTTTTATGTGTTGTCTGGTTTGTGACAGGAGGTGTAGTTTTTTTGGGTGTCTGCTTTGGAGGTCTGTGATGCTTTTGTAGGTTTTTATTTAGAGCCTCTGAGTATGATTTTGTGTATTTATGTGTATTTTTTGCCAGTGCTGGTTTAGTATGTCTATGTGAGGCTGGAGGTGTGGTGCAAGTGTTAACCTTCTCCTCATGACTGCCTGTTCCAGTCTTGGGTGGAGAGAGCTTAGCCTCCAACTTAGCTATATCATTGCATCTCTCACATATGTTAATGTTTTGTGGTAGGAAGAGAGGGTTGTCTTTGTATGTGAGGCAGTTGTAACATTGCCTCAGGATATCCAGGATCACCAGTTTGACTGGAGAGTATACCGGAAATTGCCCTTTGGTCATGCCTGAAAAGAAGGGTGAGCTGCTTAGTCACTTGGTTGGCGAGGGGTGAATAATGAGCCTTGCCCTGCTGGGCAATCAAGTGTCGGGGTATATTAGTGCTTGCTATTAGGTCTGAGCAAGTGCTGGACTGTAGGATGCTTTTTAAGTGCTTAGGTTGAGAGTTAGACTACTTTCAAGGGAAAAAACTGAAGAGGGGACTTGGTGGAGCCGGGATAAATTTAGCCCTAGCTAACCGGTGCTGCCCGAACATGCAAAACCGTGCAAACGCGGTTTTTACAGCAGGGAAATGAAAGAAATAGAAATTAGCCCAAAATGGCCTATAAACTACTAACTTCTGGGCTGGAACCACTCCTCCAGGGACAGATGGCTGCCCAAAGCTCCCTTTCTCACAGATGAACAGAGAAACCTCCCTCTATCCAAGTAAGGTATGGGCAACTCAGAAAATTTTAACACAAGCCTGAATTCAGCACTAGCCTGAAAACTGGACTAAACTAGCTTAGAAAGGTGGGAAAGAAGGAAAACATTTTTTTGAAAAGATATGGCAAAAACAGTAAAAAATACACTTAAACAGCTTTAAACGACTACAAACAGTAAAAAATACACTTAAAACAGCTTTAGATGACTACAAGCAATCAGAAAAGGATTTTAAACAAATTATCCAATTAACCAGTAAAAAAATCTCAAAACTGAGCCCTGTTCCTGTAGTCTTCAATCAGACAAGTTCTAACTGCACACTCCTGCCACTGGGGTGCAGGGGAACCTCCTCCAAAAAAGAAGGCCCGGATTAGTGCTCAAGTTACGCAAATAAAGCTAGATTCAGCAGGCCTGGATCTAGTCTATGCTATAGCAAACAAGGCACACCAATTTCAGTAAGAAACAGTTAAAATATGCAGGCACTATAAGCCTTTAACCAGGAATTCCCAGCTCAGAAGGGCAGAGTCCAGCCTCCCCTCCCACAAGAGTGCAGACCATGAACTTTCTTAATGTAAAATAACTGGCCTGAAGCCCAAGTGCTTAAACCAGAACTAATACACTTTTAGAATAACAGACACTGAGCCTTCAATCATCAGTTCCCAACTTAGAAGGATGTAAGCTAGCAGTCCTGCCACAACAGTGCAGACCATAAACCTTCTTAATGTAAAACAACTGGTCTGAAACCCGAGTGCTTAAACCAAAAGGCTTAGAATGATAGCTACACTTTAATCAGGTTACTACCAAACAGTAATAAATACAATTGAATACTTTTAAGAAGGCCTGGATTAGTGCTCAAGTTATGCAAACAAAGCTAGATTCAGCAGGCCTGGATCTAGTCTATGCTACAGCAAACTAGGCACACCAATTTCAGTAAGAAACAGTTCAAATATGCAGGCACTATAAGCCTTTAACCAGAAATTCCCAGCTCAGAAGGGCAGAGTCCAGCCTCTCCTCCCACAAGACTGCAGACCATGAACCTTCATAATGTAAATAAATGGTCTGATGTCCAAGTGCTTAAACCAGAATTAATACACTTTTAGAATAACAGACACTGAGCCTTCAATCAGCAGTTCCCAACTTAGAAGGATGTAAGCTTCCTGTCCTGCCACAACAGTGCAGACCACAAACCATCTTAATGTAAAACAACTGGTCTGAAGCCCAAGTGCTTAAACCAAAAGGCTTAGAATGATAGCTACACTTTAATCAGGTTACTACCAAGCAGTAATAAATACAATTGAATACTTTTAAGAAGGCCTGGATTAGTGCTCAAGTTATGCAAACAAAGCTAGATTCAGCAGGCCTGGATCTAGTCTATGCTACAGCAAACAAGGTGCACCAATTTCAGTAAGCAACAGTTCAAATATGCGGGCACTATAAGCCTTTAACCAGAAATTCCCAGCTCAGAAGGACAGATTCCAGCCTCTCCTTCCACAAGAGTGCAGACCACGAACCTTCTAAATGTAAAATAACTGGCCTAAAGTCCAAGTGCTTAAACCAGAACTAATACACTTTTAGAATAACAGACACTGAGCCTTCAATCAGCAGTTCCCAACTTAGAAGGATGTAAGCTACCGTTCCTGCCACAACAGTGCAGACCACAAACCTTCTTAATGTAAAACAACTGGTCTGAAGCCCAAGTGCTTAAACCAAAAAGCCTTAGAATTATATTTACACCAAGCAGTTAAAAATACAATTGAGTACTTTTAAGATGACGCAAAAGCAAGTAGGAAGAAAAACAGATATAGTAAAAGCAGATGAAAAAAGTGCAAACTTTTTTTTTTTTGAGTGAGCAAATGAGATGGGCCCAGGAGGAGTATCTAAATGCAAATTTACAAGAGGGGTGGGCAGTTTCAAAGCCACCAAGATTAACACCAAAACAAAAGCATGGGAGGTGGGTGGGGAACTAACTGAAAAAACAAAGCCACAACTTCCAGCTAGATAGTATTCAATGCAACAGAAATAAATCAATTTAAATGCTGTAATATTTGAAAAAAGTGCAGATAAAGATTTACTTAAATTCACTTATACATCCAGTTGATTGCATGTAGGTCTTAGCTGGCCAAAGCTCAGAGTTTAAGCAGAAAATAATCCAAAATGTATCACTTATATAAGGCAGAAACTGAATAACAATGAAGTGAACTACCCCCACGTATCACTGGCTATTTAGGAATTCTAACAAGCATTAACTGAAAAAACAGAGCCACATCTTCAAGCTAGATAGTATTTAATGCAACACAAATAAATCAATTTAAATGCTGTATTATTTGAAAAAAGTGCAGATAAAGATTTATTTAAATTCACTTCTACGTCCAGTTGATTGCATGTTGGACTTAGCTGGCCAAAGCTCAGAGTTTAAGCAGAAAATAATCCAAAATGTACCACTTATATAAGGCAGAAACCGAATAACAATAAAGTGAACTACCCCCACTTATCACTGGCTATTTAGGAATTCTAACAACCATTAACTGAAAAACAGAGCCACAACTTCCAGCTAGATAGTATTCAATGCAACATAAATAAATCAATTTAAATGCTGTATTATTTGAAAAAAGTGCAGATAAAGATTTACTTAAATTCACTTATATGTCCAGTTGATTGCATGTAGGTCTTAGCTGGCCAAAGCTCAGAGTTTAAGCAGAAATTAATCCAAAATGTACCACTTATATAAGGCAGAAACCGAATAACAATGAAGTGACCTACCCCCACTTATCAATGGCTATTTAGGAATTCTAACAAGCATTAACTGAAAAACAGAGCGACAACTTCCAGCTAGATAGTATTCAATGCAACACAAATAAATCAATTTAAATGCTGTATTATTTGAAAGTACAGATAAAGATTTACTTAAATTCACTTATATGTCCAGTTGATTGCATGTAGGTCTTAGCTGGCCAAAGCTCAGAGTTTAAGCAGAAAATAATCCAAAATGTACCACTTATATAAGGTAGAAACCGAATAACAATGAAGTGAACTACCCCCACTTATCACTGACTATTTAGGAATTCTAACAAGCATTAACTGAAAAAACAGAGCCACAACTTCCAGCTAGATAGTATTCAATGCAACACAAATAAATCAATTTAAATGCTGTATGTTTGAAAAAAGTGCAGATAAAGATTTACTTAAATTCACTTATACATCCATTTGATTGCATGTAGGTGTTAACTGGCCAAAACTCAGAGTTTAAGCAGAAAATAATGCAAAATGTACCACTTATATAAGGCGGAAACCAAATAACAGTGAAGTGAACTACCCCCACTTATCACTGGTTATTTAGGAATTCTAACAAGCATTAACTGAAAAAACAGAGCCACAACTTCCAGCTCGATAGTATTCAATGCAACACAAATAAATCATTTTAAATGCTGTATTATTTGAAAAAAGTGCAAATAAAGATTTAAATTCACTTATACGTCCAGTTGATTGCATGTAGGTCTTAGCTGGCCAATGCTCAGAGTTTATGACCTTTGATGCTTTAATAACTACTGCCAAGCACATGCTTGCATTCCACAATAAATAACTCTGAGTAAAGGAAGAATAAACTGACTAGTCATGACTTAGTAGCTTAATTGAAATATCATGGTGTTTAGGAAAAAAATGAGAAAATATGACTTGGCACTTCCTTCCTGAGTATGTTATGCCTGTTACTTTTATCTAGGTATCCATCTTCAGACTTAAACTGTGCTAATGTTCTGACTTTATTGCAAAGTAACTTGCAACACACATTACTTGATTTTTGGTCTCCATAACACACAAAAAAAAAAAAAAAAAAAAAACGAAGAAAAACTCATCAAATGGACTTATGCATACTATTGCTTAACTAAGATGCTGAAGGGGTATCAGACATAGTTGGGATCTGCCATATAAAGTGTTAGATTAGTTGAAGATCACATATGAAGCAGTCAGCCATTCTCCATTGTAGGCTATATGATAAATACCGCCCCAGTGGTATTTTTACCAAATTAGGAACTATCAGTAAAGGAGTTAATACACACCTTAGTAATAAAGAAATGACTTAACAGCACAGGTCAGAGCAGTGTCAGCTCTCTGTTTTCATCCTTTTTCTATAAGTGAGATTTGCACTAATGAAATAACCAGAGACATCTTTCAAAAAACATATAACATATTTAAACAAACATGCAAAGGTCTCAGCCTGTAAGACAAATAACTAAACTAAGGTGCTCATACATAACTATAAACATTTGCATACAAAAACAATTTATATTGAAATGAGTACATGAATCATCTACTTAATACAATACTTAAAAATCAGAGAGACATCAGCATATACCAGTACTGTAGAATATTAGGCAACACATATATGAATGTTTATAACATTCTCATATCCTCAAAAAGAAAGGTGCAGAAAATAAAAATAAGCAGAATCCATTGCTTGGACTGCACCTTCAAATGTGTTTATGTGCTGATCCCAAGGACATGTGGTGATGTGACATATATTACAGATGACATCTGTTTATAAAAAGAAAAGACCCATGTTTTGTAGGACACTGCTCAACTTTACGAATTAGATGGAAAACTGATGGTCATGCACCTTCAATTCGCATTGTGATATCACCCAGCTACACACTGATCTTATGACCGATTCCACATCTTACATAGATCCATAGGTGATTACTAGACTAATGATACAAAAGCCTTTAAAAGCTGAGCCAATATTACCCAGGATATGATAGTATTATAAATGAATTCCACAGATATGGGATGGGGTAGTATCAGGGTAGTGGGTCTTTGAGTCAAAATCTCTCCTACTTTGTATCAAAATTATATCATCCCAGATAGGACTTGAACCCTCAATGAGTGGTTTAGGAGGTCTATGCAGCACTCATAAATCATGCAGTCCTTTCCATCAAGCTGATTGCTTTGTCAGAAGCATTATTCTCTGTCACAAGGTTTCATAAATGTCCACAGCCATTTGACCAGTGGCTCTGTGAACACATGTACTGACAGCTTAAGTAAAGTGTCTGGATAGTGCATACAAAACTGGCTCAGCTCTGTGAGGGGTTGATCCAGACTGTGTGAATTGCAATCTAGCCTCTAGTGGTTTTAATAATAAAGAGTAGAAACTTATAAAGTCATCACTGTTATGAAGGAAAGTCTCTCAATTGCAAGTCAGATTAGTCGAGCTTATCTCCAGAAACATTATTAATCATAGGATCATAGGATCATAGGAATTTGCTAGGCTACTGGCCTTGAGGCCCTTACAAACCTAGTCAAGAATTTAGCCCATGTTCCAACAAGTCAACACCCTATGGCACTGTCCAGCAGGGACATAGGTGGAATCCCAGGGTTATATTTTCAGTTCCCCATCCAGTTATCCAGGTTGCACTTAAAAAGGTTTAATGAGGTACTCTGCTTTACATGGAGAGAGAGTCTATTCCACAAAAGGGGGAGACTCTGGAAAACGAATCTGTCCTGCCAACAAGTCCTATTGATGTCACAGACCAGGTTGATGTCTCACATGCAAGTTACTCGAGTTGAGCTTGACTTGCAGATATGCAGCAGTCTCATCATCCCCTTTGAGGATTCTGTAGGAGACTGAATAGAGGGACAGGGCTTTTAGTCTATCTGTGTAGGGTAGAGGTTTGAGGCCCTGGATTCTCTGGGTGAGGAATCTTTGTGGTCTCTCCAGCTGCTGCATGTGCTTTGTGAGGTACATACTGAAAGGGGCATTGTATTCGGTAATCAGTCATATAACGGAAGAATATAGGGATGTTTTGACCACCTTGTCCCTAGATGAGATACCCTTACCAATGAAGTGGGCCATGTAGAAAGCTTTCTATACAACGGAGGCAATATGGTGGTCAAAAGTCAGTTTGCTATCAACCTGGGTTCCAAGTCCCTCATGGCTGATTGTATGCTTAGTGTCTTATTATCAATGTGATAATTTATGGGGACATCATTTTCCCCAAAAGGGATGATGATGAATTTTTTGGCATTCAGTTTGGGGCCATGTTTCTGGCACAAGTCATTTGTTTGGGTGAGGTCCTCTTGGAGAATGCCCACATCACTAGGGGAATTGATGACAGCACCCAGCTTGCAGTCATCTGCAAACTTGGTCAGCCATATCCTGCTAGATTTGGCCTGCACCTCTGAGAAGTATAACCCAAACAACAGAGGCCCCAAGACTGATCTCTGGGGTACACTGCTTGTTACGGGTCTACTACTTGAGGTGTCCCCCCCCTATTTTGACTAAGTGGGGTTCTATCAGTGAGCCAGTTTGCTACCGCTCTGGTAACATATGGATTGACTGCTCATAGTTTACAAGTTTTCAGTATAATATTTTGGTACTGGAATGCTGATCTAGTTTCAAACTAATACAGCCATTGGATTGTACTAGCCAACCAGTAAGCAGATATAAATACATTTTTTCACAATTAGTAATCCTTTAAGAATTTTGAACAATTATCCTGATCTCTAAACATATATGTTGTCATGTTATTTTTACTTTTTATTATTTTATCCACTAGTATGACTTTCTAGGGTTGCTTGTTGAACTCTACTGTAATCTAAATCATATTTATTACATTATAATATTCTCATGTATGTACAATAAAAACAAGAAAAAATGCATATACATAATAAACATCCCCACCAAAATAAAAAAAACAACACATCATAGATATGCATTAGATCCTACCATGCCTTCTTATTTATTTAGTTATTTATTGACACTTGTTTACTGAGGAAGTCTAAAATGGGTAAAAAAAATATCTATTTTTAGTAGTGAACAGGGAAGAAAACTTCCAGCAAGATAAAAAACATCAAATAAAACAGTAATATAGATGTAATTGAAAAGCATATATACATACAATTTGACAGCGGGATGCAGAGGATACAATAAAGCATGAGGAGACACCAGTGATATAATGAATAAAAGAAAAAAACAAATTACAATTAAATATGACAAACAATGTACACAAAACTATTAGAAGCATAGTCTACTATGCAAGGGCACAATGAAAAAAGCTAATTCAAGTCTCCCCTAAAAATGGGGAGAGGCAAGTATTGAAAGGGTATAGACAGATAGTACGATGAAATACAGGAGTGGTGTATGGGAATAGCCATGAGACAGTGAGAGATTCTTTAACAGAGGGCTTAAATACTTAGTGGATTGATATAGTTCTGATTGAATTTGAGAAAGAGTTCTGTAGTTTGGCTATGCAGCGTAACTGTAGACTTTGTCCAATACTTTTTTTGACTTATAGATTTCAAGCAGGTTTTTGTCTTGAGAACAAAGGTGTAGACTTGGAAGATAGTGATTTACTACTGAGGAGAAATAAGGGCAGGTAGAGGGATTATATACTATTTTATGGGTTAGAAGAAGTTGTGTATGGGTTAGTTAATGTGGATGTTCTAACCAGTTGACAGCATGTAGTACAGAGCAATGATGAGGTCTGTATGGCAGGTTATATAAGTTATCAGATCTAGTGATCTTATTATAGCATTGCTCCAGTTGTGATTTAAAAGAGATCTAGATGTTAATCAAAACAAGTGAGCCACAGAGAAGAGAAAATAAAAGATAAGAATTAGCTTGGGTGATTCTGCTAGAAGTAGTAACATTTTTTTTTTTTTGCTCTATATAGTAGACCTAGCATTTGATAAGTTTTTTATACAGGTTTATGTGTGAAGCTTTTTATTTATTTATTTATTAAACATTAGTTTACCGGAGTGGCCCGACTGGACAACAGTGTCCATTTTCAGTGGAGGCCAGAGGAAAAAAGCTCCCAAGCTCCAGCAAAGTAAATTTTTACTAATGCATGCCTAGTACACCAAAGAAAAAGTTTACTATACAGCTTTTACACATCTACTTACAGTCTAGCAGAAATCAGTATAAAACTTTAAGTTGTCATCTATGGTGAACTCAAGTAATATGGTAGGGTAACTACTTCAATAGCTGTATTGTTTGTTAAGGTACGGCATGGGACTTCGGAAAATAATAGCACTATAGTCTTTTCGGGATTAAGTAAAGTTGGTTTTGATGAAGCCGCAGTTCAACTGAGGTGAAGGCATCTTGTGCCATGGACTGTAGTTGTAGTGGGTTGTCAGATGAGCATATGAGAGTTGGGCCATTTTCATACTAAATAAGGCAAGCTTGCTGAGATGAGATACACAGGTTATTGAAGAAAATGTTAAAGAGCAGTAGACTGAGAATAGAGCCTTGAGAAACACCTGCTTTACTTAGGAGGAGAGGGTGGAGAAAAGACAGAGAGATTTGACAGATTGATATCTTTCAGATAGGGAGCTAGAGAACCATAGAATATTTTGTTTGGAAAGGCCTAGAGAGGACATTTGAGTCAGAAGTTTCTCATGTGACACTGTGTCAAACACTTCTGAGAGATCTATAAAAACTGAAGAGATAAACTTACCTTGATCTCTACCTTATTAATGGTGTCAGAAAAATTGAGGAAAGCTGTAGTGGTGATATGGCCTGGTCAGAGACCATGCTGTGTTAGGATTAGGAAATCTTTTTTTGTAAGAGATACTGAAAGAGTTGCTTATGAACACATTTTTTTCCAGGATCATAGAAAGGGGGGAGAAGATGGCAATTTGCCTAAGGTTATCGATTACAGAAGGGTTATCTCCTTTATTGAAGAGAATAATAAAGTATTTTTCAACAGGGTCAAGACATATAGGATCTGTTGATGAGAACTGAGACTAGATATGCAACAGTCTCTGTAGCGAGCTTAAGGAACACAGCAGGGAGATCAGCAGCAGCAGGAGAACAGGATTTCAGGTTTTTATTTGTTGTCTAACATATAATGTGGAGGCAGGTTGGGGATTAAAGTCCACTATGTCAGGGCTACATGAGTTTTGCGGTTGATTAAATGGTTAGGGAGAGAGGGAGGTAAAAGAGGCTATGATGCTATGAAGAAAGTCTTAAATTCTGTAGCCATTTCTGGTAAGTACAGATAATGGTTTTGTGACGAAGGAGAGACAGGATGAAGAATTTTCTTAACTGAGCTCCAGAATTTCTTATATAATAATTTTGTTTTTGTCTAGGTGAATTTTTTTTTCTTGTTGTATTTCTTTGAATTGATGTAAGGTTTGAGGAGTTCTATCTTGTGCCATTGTTTCTATGCTTTGTCAGATTTTTGCATGCAAATTCTAGTTGAATGAGTCAGCCGGGGGGGGGGGGGTTGAGTATTTTTTGCTCTTTTATTTCTGGTAGGGGAAAAGGTATTTAAAGTATTTGTGAATATATTGTTGAATATGTTTACATTTTCATCTAAGGGTAGGATTATGAGTAGAGGGCAGTTAAAGGTCGTGTGAAAGTGTGAATAAAGTGAAAATATAGCATGGTAGGCAATGAGCTGACAGAAAATTAATAGTAGAGATGTGAAGCTGCACAAGCATAACATGGGCGATACAGAGGACTATGGAGTACTTAAGGAGAAACTGTAGTCGACTGAAAAGGAAATGATGTTGAAGGAGAAGGGAGGGAAGTAAGGGGAAAAGATGAGAATGAATTTGGTTTGATGAAGATTCCATGCAAGGTGATCCACTATTAAGGGGATGGAAAAAAGTAAGATTATTAATATGGAATAGTCTGTTAGATGACATAAACTATACCAAGATGTAGTAGGGAGAAAATGTGAATTAGAGTAAATATTAGGAAGAGAGTAATTAAGTGGATTATGTATACAATAAAAGGTTTGTGGGTATTACGTTTTGGGTCAACATTATGAGATAAGGGGTAATACTGAAGAAGGACTTGCTAAAGAAGAAGAAGAAGTGAATATTGTACAAAGGGAAAAATGAGAATAAAAAGTATAGATGGTTATGTTAGAGTAAATTAAACAAAGAGCAGCAAAGAAGAATAAGTGTGGAAGTAAAGGTGACATAACATTGTAAAGGGGTGGGTGAAAGGTATTGGATAATGAGGTAGTAACATGGATTGCATAGGATAGTAGGAATAGGAAAGGAGGGGAATAAGGAAGAGGAGGGGCTATGTGCAGTATAAATTTGCATAATGAGTTCTGGGGTGTGGCAATTGGTGGAGTAGAGTACGGGAGTGTAGTGAGCCCGAGAGTAGCCAGAATGATCAGTGTGGGTTGGAATCCCTCACAGATGGAGGTATTGGCCCAAGAAAAACAATAAGTGACTATGGAGGTAAGGGAAGGTGTGAGTGCTTTTTCAAATCCAATGTTAGTAACTCATCAAGACAATGGAGCAGAGGAAGTTAAAAAAAAAAAGTTATTCGTGACTAAGAAAGTCATGCTTTAAATTAAAGTGAGTTGGCATAATGGTTAAGGTGTGTATTGCACAGACACAAGGTACAGGGTTTGATTTTTGGGAAAATGGCTAGGCTTTGAAAGGTGCTCTGGGGTCATTAGCCTAGTAATCACCTATGAACCTATGAACAAGCTAACTGCTCATAGGTAAGAAAGGCATGCATATCAAATTATAATGTCTTTAATAAGCCTGAAGTGCATTAACACATGATGTGTCTTTTTCCTTTAGTAGCACTGGCTGCAAGTTCAGTGGTACAGATGACTTTAGCAGCTTACCTAGTAACACCCAAAGGTGACACTCTATATACTGTCTGCAACGAAAAATATTTTTTGCAAGCTGCAAATCCTCCTAGCATAGGATAAATAATTTTATGCAAAATAATGCAAAAAGACAGAGAAACTGATAACTTTTGATACTGAGTGGCAAGGGCAATCTTGCAAGTTCTGAGTAGCCATGTGTGTGTGTGTGTGTGTGTGTGTGTGTGTGTGTGTGTGTGTGTGTGTGTGTGTGTGTGTGTGTGTGTGTGTGTGTGTGTGTGTGTGTGTGCTGGGGGGGGTGCACTGTTCTTAAAACTGTGTGGAAGAAGAAAGGCCATCACTTACAGATGTCACATACCAAGATCACACTACTTAAAACCAAACATGCTTAATTCTGACTCCTTACCAGGTAATATCATCCAATCCACTAAGTACCCCAATGTATGCCTAGTCTTGCTTTCCAACCCACATTCCATTACCCCAATAGTTACCTCCTTCACCTCCAATAGTCATCATCCTGTCCTCAGTCACAATGTTCCCTTTTTTCCTCGTCCCCATTGTCCAATAAAACAGAAATCCAAAACTGCTCTTCCATTTCCCCTCTCTTTTATAAACCGTCATATCCATTGCTTCAGTAACTCTAGACTATCAAATGTGCAACAACAATTCTGCACCTTGACCCACACTGTCAGCAAGCCACTGCATCCTTCCATAGGGTTTTTGATGTCTGTTACCATCTATGTAACAACCTAAAATGCAAATAATTCAGCAGAACCTCTCCTCTTAGTTTCTCTGCAAATTTTGAACCTCTTCTCAGACACTAGGCCCCCCATTCCAGTGCACACTGTATCCTGCCTACCTGTGCTGCAGTTTCTTAATTTTTCTTCTTCCCAAATGGCTTCTACCTTACCATTCTTCATATTCATATTTATTCAACTTAGTCCCTCATAAGAACCAGACATCTCTGACATAAGAACCCTCCCTTCCAATTGCCAAATTGCTTGATACAACAATCACTAATCGACTCCTCTGAAGCCATATCTTTCCTTTAGTTCCTCAAAATTCTTCACTGACTCATTTTACCTCTGTGTCCTTAATTCATCTACCAACTTGAAATCTTGTTTCTGCCAATCCTTTACCTTATCACCAAATACCCCCCACAAATTACCCTATGATAAACATGGCAGACATCTCTTTTATACTACCAAATTAACCTCACTCTATATTTGTAACCCCCATTCATACTGTCTTCCACTACTGACATCCAATCCTCTTCTACTTACAGCTGCTCTTCTTTCAAACCTTCCATCTCAGTTAAAAATCCTTCAATCCCCTGACCCTCTGTGCCACATTTAACATTATAGTGTGCCACTCAAAATTTCCAGTCCTCCAGTCCCCAAACGCAAAGAGTTCCATAACTTACTTTTCCTTATCATATTCATTGTGTCCCTCAATCAGAGCTGATATGTAACAGGAACTGTTTATGGCAATCATTGAAAACTAAACAAACGGATAAAGTTTTCTGCTGAAAAGGCAGTACATAATGAAGACTATCTGATAGATTTCATGGTTTTAAGTTAGATTCAAAACTGAATTCTGTTTTCTTAGTTATATGTTAACAATTTAGTCATCTGAAGAAAAGAAAACAAGTGAAAAGAAGAACCGAACCCATTGACATAAATTATTTTTTTTCTAATGCAGATACATACTGATACACAGAATCAAAATTACCATATTCAGGCAGCATGCATTGCTATAAATTACTGCAACATTGTTCAACACACATAGACCAAGAGGCTACCTATATCTGGCTACAAGATGTATTTTGAAAGTTTCAATCACATAAAAGACAGACAGATTTTGCAAGAACAAATGTATCTAATATAATGAACATTTCTATGCAACAAAAAGCCTTGCCAGCATTTGACATGGGCAATGAACAGACTTCACTAAGTCAGAAGTGACACAATTTGATACAAAGATTTGAAAATAATGCACCTGCAATTAGTGGTACTGAACATGTACATTTAAATAAAGATAGCTGTATATGCTAAAACAAATTTTTGGAAGAACACCTCATTTCAGAAAATTTAGTGATACTGTAGCTGTGTTTGTCAAGTTCAAAAAAAGAACACACCATCAATTTAAGAAAAGTATTTTAGAGATTGAAAGAAAGTCCCCAAGTAATAGAATAACGCATACTAAACCCTAAAAAGACAAAACTTCTCCTCTTCCTACCCAGATCTCTCTACCAGCCAAAATCATCTTTCACCATCTCTTCCTTGAACAACACTACTATTTCAGCTGATCCCAGCACTAAGCTTCATGGGGTAATCATCAATGACCAACTTAAATTCAGCCTTCATAGACACCACTGCATCAAGAAAACCCACCAAAAGCTCAGCCTTATCTATAGAAACAAAAGGTTTCTTACTCTCAACTCCAGAATCTCACTTGCCCAAGCATATCTTCTCCCAAACCTCTTCTACAGTTTTCAAATCCTAACTAACCTACAGTCCTTTCTACTTTCCAAACTCAAACCTTCCTACAATAAAGTAGCTAGATTTTTTGGTAATCTGCCTACAAAATCAACTACTGTCATGGTCTCCAATCTCTCAGCTGGCTATAGTTTCCTAACCAACTCTTATTTATTCAACGTCTCACCATCCACTCTGTAATGACCAAGCCCTCCTCCTGCCCTAGTATATCCTCTCTTGTCTTGCTCTACAAACCCCCATGGTCCCTCGGAAGCTCAGACCAATGTCTGTAACAGATTTATAAGCCTAATAATTTGATTGGACAAAGCCTATATAACTACTTTCCAACCCTTTCATGGAATAAGCTCCCCATGACCATAAGAAATATTACCCAGGCTTATGAATTCAAGGAAGCTCTCAGAAATTATCTATTCAGCACCTGGTCCTGTCACTGCAATCATTCCACTTGAAACGTTTCCCTTTCTTCCTCATAATCCTCTCTTTTCCTCACTTTCCTACCTACTTCTTCCTTTCCTACAATTATACTATCTATTCTAACCTCCAGTGCATCACAATAATAATCTACAACTGCTCTCCACAATCCTTCAGTTCCTAGCTTTTTGTAATCTGTTACTGGTATCCTCCATTCTACTACCTTGCTATTTTAACCAGCCCTCACACTCTGTCTTATCATACTAAAAGGTATGAATGTTCTTAATAGATCACCAGTAACAAATCTTATGATGTGTTTGCCACTTTGTTGTTACCTTCTCCCTCAATACTTGCCACTTAGTAGAGATGCCTTGATTACTAAAATCTCTTAATTATACCATAATGGATATCTGTTTAACATTTTATTGTATACATTTGTACTATGATTATTGTATTTTACTTCACCTTGGTGAATTTTTTTACTTGTATATTTTTTATTGTACAAACTTTTACTGTGGGCATTGTATTTTACTTCACCTTGGTGAACTTTTCTACTTGCATAATCTGTACTGTGGAACGTTTCTCCCCAGGCCTTCCCATTAATCATTACCTCAAAATACAGAAGCTATTTATTAATGTTAATTTGTTAATACAGTTTGATTACTTTTGTATAAATGTAAATTTTCCTATGTCACAAATGATAACCCAGTAAAGGTATTTAGAAAAAAGAAAATAAATCCTTTACATCTGACAAATTTTAAAGCATGATTTATCCAAGATTTTTGTACTTCTATTGCGCTATTAAGGAACCTAGCAAGAAAAGACATAGCATGAGTCTGAACAGAAACTTATTGCAAGGCATAAAAAAATTTCATGACTTTTAAGTATCAGATCAATTCATGTTATTCTTGATCTACCTGAAGAAACTTAGCTTGGTGTCGATGGTGTCCAATGAATTACAAGTCAAATGTTTACATGGAAGCATGTGGATCATTCCACATCCATACAGTTTGCCAACATATCTCTCACTGAGAATATAGATGAATGTTACCCACAAATGGAAGAAGCATTGGTAATACTGTGGAGTTGTAAATGCTTCCATTTGTACTTTTATAGGTTTTAAATTCATTCTTAAGCAGTAGAGGTTATTGATAGAAATCCAAACCAAAAACCACCAATAAAAACAGAAAGACCGAGCTTTAATTTCCAAATCTGATCTTCTTCTGATGTTTATAAAAACAGAAGGGAAAATATAGTAGGTTTAATGCCCAGGCATAGAATACTTTTTGAACAAGTAACCAAAAAAGAATCAAGTGTGAGAGATACAAAATTTTACTACGGCAAGTGCAGAAATAAAAACTCTCATATTAGAGGAGATGCTGATTGTAACAAGAAATGATCCAGTCCTATAGAAAATAAAAGAATTATGCCATGCAGTTTCATGGTATACAACCACAATTGAAATGCTGTATGGTTCTTTCTAAATCTTGGTGGAGACATTGCTACACAAGGAGGAATACCCATCTCCTCTTGGTGTCATTAGGAAATGAAGATTGAGCTGGATGTCTGTCTTCTTATGGTATTATTATAAAACAAACATGGGTCTGGGGTCACCACCACTGTGGTACAAAAGCTTGAGCACTGATTGTATAACTAATGATGCTGCTGCAGTTAGTGGACCCATGGGTGACCAGATGAGCTGGTACAGAAGAGGTCAGCCAATATCAATTAATCCATTATGTGAGGCAGAGAGATGGCAAAGTCCTGCTGTAGGTATGCCATTTCATGGATGAGCTGACATACAGCCATATACAGAGCAGGATTCAAGGGCTGCAAGTCTTCCAAGGACTGTGTTTGTAGTGTAGTCAGCAAACTTAAATTTGTAGAAAAAAAGCACATGCATGTCCTTGGCATAACAGGCAAGCTAGCTGGCCAATAATAGTAAGAGTTAGCAATACAAAAATTACCTTAGCCAATACCTTCCTGGGTGATTACTGATGTCATTGCATTTTCTATCCTCCAACTGTGGCTTCAGATGCTGTGTGGACATGGGGAGGGGGTCAAATGTTTGTATCAGGTACTAGGCTTGTTATTCACAAGGGTAAATTAAAAAGAAAATTGTTAAGAAATTATTAGGTACAGACTCTCCAAGAGGCTACTGGAGTCTGGCATTGTGTTGCCTATTTCTTTTAATACAGGTAGATTCCAACATCAGTACTATTTCAATATTTAGAAGATAAGCTTAATATCAACTAGGTAATTTGTCAAGGAACAAAAGTCTAATACAGTATGGTCCAGTGCCAGTTATGGCATCTTTGTTTATATTCCAGCATATGATTCCCAGTTCTGCTAATCTCAAAATGCAAATAGTTTTTATAGACCTCAAGGTGGAATGAAAATATGAATTTGCACTGTCTCTATTTACTAAATGAAGAGAAAGTAGCCCTAGCATTTGGAAAAGGAAATTTACAAGCTATTACATTTACTTGATTTACTTTGATTTTGATGATAACTAGTCACTGACCACTTCTTATCAAGTAACAAAGAGGGGCTGCCCTTGCACTATGTTGGCATTTGTTTGCCTACTTCATATTTGGTAATGGTTTAAAATACTGAAGCTGTATTTTATCATGAGTAAACTAGGAGTTTGTTATAGCTGAGTAATATGACTGGAGCTGCAAGAGATGCAAATAAAAGGTGAGAAAGACAAATTGGATGCTGTTACTTGCTGATATCCTGCAAAGGAATAAAAAAAAAAAAAAAAAAAACAATACTATAATATCAATTTCACTCCATGACATTCAGTTAAGATGCTAAAAAGATCTGGATACAAAGGAACCTCATATATGGGCAGCAAAGCAAAACAACATTTAACCTTTTATATAAATTATATCAAACTCTTCCTCTGTTTTGTTTCAAAAAGAATATTTTAGGATATCACTGGCTGTAAAGAGGAGTGAAGATGACTATAAGATGTGTAACTCCAGTCATCATAAAGGAACCCTCCTTACAACAAGGATTTAGAACTGAAAATGTGTCAATTTGTGTGGTTGCCATTGGTGCATTAAGCAATACCCAATGACGTGGTGTGGTATATTGAAGATTTACCAATGGTTGGTGTGGTTTAATCATGAGGGCAAAGCCTGAGTGATTAAATAAAGCCAACCATGGGTAAATTTCAATATACCACAACCATGGAGTTGGTTATTGCTATTATACAATGACATTATTTAAAAAAAAAATACTTATTTTCTTAAATAATGTCTTTGTATAACGGTGCTGTATTGTCTTTCTGTGACTGGTGGTATCCTGCTGCCTTGTTCTGATGTACTGCGCATGCATATGGGACTTGCATTTCCACACATACCCAGTACATCAATGCTTTGAAAAGGAAGCAACGGAGAAAAGAAAGTCTTCAGTGCTCCGTTTTTGTTTTGTTTTCTTTTTTTATTTTGAAATCAGGTATGTGTGTTTAGTTTTAAATAATGTACCTGATTTTCTTTCCTCCATGCCTCTCTGGTATGTTCGGAGTCCGGACTATAGTTTTTTTTTTTACTTTTTGTTAAAAAAAATTAAATAAAAGTTATGGAATATACAAAAGGAAAAAAGTCCGGGTGACCGGACATTTTCCGTTGGTATATTCTGGGATTTACAATGGGCACTCTGGTTGGGCTGGCCAGTCAGTGCACTTGTTTTCAAATATTAATGGGCAGTCATTGTATAATCAGCATTCTACCATTAAAATAATTCATGAAGAGAGTTCTCCCCATTGAAACAACATTCCTAAAACATGTCAAACTCCTACAGGGCCAAAACAATTCTTGTATGGACAAGACTTGTGAATATGGCAGTCTTTATTGTATTTAGGTGACATTAGTTTAATATTGGTCTAGCAGATGGCCTGAGACAGGGAGTTAGATTTTGACTGACTTATTTTGAACCTTGCTGAATTACTTAATGTAATGTCTATCTACAAAACAGCTTTGCATTGAATTATCTAAATTACATTGAGAGTAAGTCTAGTAAGAACCCAATTCAGGAGTGTAGGTCAGATGTTGCTGCTGCAACCGTCCAGTCTTTTGTGTGATAATTTTTCTTGACCCCAGTGAGAAGTGGGGGACTAGGAAAGAATGTTCTTAATCTTTGCTGCCTCATCATGTGCTACTTGACTGACCAGATCCAATATAATCATTCACTTTGCAGAAGCAGTGTGTGTGTGTCATGAAGTAGATTATTTTCATCAGAGTATGGCTTTGTATATCACAATAGCTACCAGAACATTTCTTGTGATTTATGTCTTGCTATAAAGGTGACTGATAAATTTTTGTTAGTCTGTTTGATGCTGGGGTAATCTCCATTACTATAATGCTGGCTTATGTTGTTTTTTTTTCCAGCTTCTGGGAGTGTCACCTTTTTCCTGTCTGGTGTCTTGGTATAGTATTTATATCTGGAGATTTTTACTGAAAATGCTTTCTATGGGGATTAATTGAGTAGTAGTGTTGTTGCCTCACAGTAAGACTTTGTACTGTTCGATTCTCAGCTAAAGCATCTTCTGTGTGCAGACATGCGTGAATGGGCATACCTTCGTTGAAGGTTGTGCATCAGGGCTGGCAACTTGGTACGTAAAAATCTACTGCCAATCATTAGCAGACCGGAGTTCCACTGTGGTGTCCCCTAACCGGGAAAAGCCGAAAGATACAACAATATTAGCAATTTGTTGCTAACACTGTTTTGTTTACTCATGCACTAATATATGGCAAGTTCATAGGTTCATAGGAAAGTGCTAGGTTAACTGCCCTTGTAGGCCATTTTAAGCCTAGCCAGTTTCCCTTTTGGTGCTTGAATTAACCCATCCCATTTGGCGTTAGGCAGCCTTACTATTCTCATTGTTAGTGTTAAGGCAGGGGTTATAATTTCTGTTTCTGTGAGATCATTTTGTATAAAGATTGTGGCAGCTGTAGTTTCTTTGTGTTATAATGTAGTACTATAATTTTATTTTTATAGTGTGTAGTGTATGATGTAACAATTTTTGACTGCTTTGTAGGTTGAATTTCATTTTAATGAGATGGCTGTTTTTTTCTTAAGTGTGCTGTTAGTATTAGAATATAGGAACTTCCTGTTATATTGGTATTCCTTATAGTTAATTAGTTATGTATTCCATATCTAGCTAGAACTTTAGTTAAGATTATATATGTACCTATGTATATTTATATCTATATCTATTTATATTTATATGTCTGTGCATCTACTTTCATTCTCTACTTGCCTAGTAAACTCTACGCATAGTGACAAATGTTCACTGGGTTGCTGTAGGAGTGAGACTCATAAAGCATGGATAGATGGAATTATCTATACTTCTATATATCTGCACATCAATATATATATATATATATATATATATATATATATATATGGATTACCTTTCAAATCCCAAAAGACCAAAATCCCAAATGTTATTTTTGTGAGACAAAAATAATGAAAGTTAAAATCCTGAACCACAAAGTTTTTTCCCAGGGCAAGTAAACACTTGTCCAAAATTAGAAAGTACACAATGTACATTTTCAACCCACCTTGGTTGCCCAACACTCCCCCTAACTATATATATATATATATATATATATATATATCTATATATCTATATCTATATATTTATATATATATATATATATATATATATATATATATATATATATATATATATATATATACCAACTTCGGGATCACAGTCTAGTGTTGTGGTTTGGGATTTCGACTTTCATTATTTTTGTCTCACGAAAATAATGTTCAGGATTTTGGTCTTTTGGGAATTGAAAGGTAATCTATATATATATATATATATATATATATATATATATATATATATATATATAAATTAATAGAGCAAAAGCATTTGTGGAGCAGCAGATCAGCTATCAGTTTAACTTCTCTTCCAAACTACAGTTATGTACTAGTCTTAGATATTATTGTGTTTACTTTAGTCTACTTAAACTACAAATTAAAACATCAGCTGTTGAGGAAAAACCAAAAAAGCAAAACAATTTAATTTAATTAATTAATTTATTTATTAAGCACTTTCATCCAACCAACATAGGATGTCTTCAGAATAATTACAAACTGCTTTGAATTAATTTTATATAAAAGTCAAGAAGTTGCATGATCAGAACAATTAATGATTTAAAGACATCATCTTAAACAAACAAATGTTCTATGACACTAAAAATAAAATTTATTACACCCGTTACAAATTTTAGCATGTGTATACAAAGCGTACTCTCATTTTTCTGTTTGTTCACATACTTGTGTTCTTTTATTCTTTTTGAAAGAACACATGAGCTCATTTGCAACAAGTACGAATGTAAACCACCCCGATGGAATTATATTGATAATGTCAGTTAATGCTGATCATTTTATCATGTGGTAGAAACATAAGGACCTTCAGAAATTTGCTTACTTGTGAAACAAAAGCCCTCATACTGTTGCTAATTTGTGTACTATTCTTTAGCCCTCGTACTGTTGCTAATGTGTGTACTATTCTTTAGCCCTCGTACTGGTGTTAATTTGTGTACTATTCTTTAGCCCTTGTACTGTTGCTAATTTGTGTACTATTCTTTAGCCCTCGTACTGTTGCTAATTTGTGTACTATTCGTTAGCCCTCACACTGTTGCTAATTTGTGTACTATTCTTTAGCCCTCGTGCTGTAGCTAATTTCTGTGCTATTCTTTAGCCCTCGTACTGTTGCTAATTTGTGTACTATTCTTTAGCCCTCGTACTGTTGTTAATTTGTGTACTATTCTTTAGCCCTTGTACTGTTGCTAATTTGTGTACTATTCTTTAGCCCTCGTACTGTTGCTAATTTGTGTACTATTCTTTAGCCCTCGTACTGCTGCTAATTTGTGTACTATTCTTTAGCCCTCGTACTGTTGCTAATTTGTGTGCTATTCTTTAGCCCTCGTACTGTTGCTAATTTGTGTACTATTCTTTAGCCCTCGTACTGTTGCTAATTTGTGTACTATTCTTTAGCCCTCGTACTGTTGTTAATTTGTGTACTATTCTTTAGCCCTTGTACTGTTGCTAATTTGTGTACTATTCTTTAGCCCTCGTACTGTTGCTAATTTGTGTACTATTCGTTAGCCCTCATACTGTTGCTAATTTGTGTACTATTCGTTAGCCCTCATACTGTTGCTAATTTGTGTACTATTCGTTAGCCCTCGTACTGTTGCTAATTTGTGTACTATTCTTTAGCCCTCATACTATTGCTAATTTGTGTACTATTCTTTAGCCCTCGTACTGTTGCTAATTTGTGTACTATTCTTTAGCCCTCGTACTGTTGCTAATTTGTGTACTATTTTTTAGCCCTCGTACTGTTGCTAATTTGTGTACTATTCTTTAGCCCTCGTACTGTTGCTAATTTGTGTACTATTCTTTAGCCCTCGTACTGTTGCTAATTTGTGTACTATTCTTTAGCCCTCGTACTGTTGCTAATTTGTGTACTATTCTTTAGCCCTCGTACTGTTGCTAATTTGTGTACTATTCTTTAGCCCTCGTACTGTTGCTAATTTGTGTACTATTCTTTAGCCCTCGTACTGTTGCTAATTTGTGTACTATACCAATCTCTTGATGTGCTTTTTTCAAATTAGAGTGGATTATGTTATCTCTTTCCTGTAGGTTCAAGTAGTTGCTACATCAGTTAGAGCACTTTTGCCTTACCTTGTGCATCTCATCTGCAAAAGGGTTTAGCTACCCAACACATCTTGTCTACTTAATGACTAAATCAGTCACATATATCATTTCTGCCCTCAGTAATTCTTCCCCTAGGCAAATGTGGAAACATTCATAGGACGTGTGCAATCTATGTAAAGGGACCTGATGACAAAAATAGGTTGTTTGTTTTCATAGGGGATTCCCGTTAGAGTGGGTACACAATAGAGCTCAGTCCTAAGGCTGTTAATCTTCATACTGATGATGGAGCACATCAGCAAAGAAGTCAAAGAAGACAGATCAACAAAGCTCTTTTATGCAGATGTGTCTCCACAATAAGACTTTGAACAGGAACTCAGCAAATGATAGGAGAATGGAATGCAAAACTGAAGGCACATGGGATGACCCACAGTACAGACAATTAATTTAACACCGCACGAATTGCAGAAGGAGTCATTACTGGGCACATTGCGGGTGCTGCAAAGAGCACTTTTGGCTGACATCAAAGAGTGAAACAATATTAATTTCATGAACTTTAATTGTACTTTGACTTACGAATGGGGTCCATTCCTATCACGGTATTAGAAACCCAAAAGACTTGGAGAAATTAAAAACAGACAAGAAAGTGGTCGTGGCAGCCAATGGGAAAAATTAGAAAAAAACTTAAAAACTGATAGAGAAGGGACAGCAGAACAATTTAACATCTTCAAGTGTCTGAGAGATGACGTTGATGAGAAGGGATGTCTGATGGTGGTAAAAGCTAGACATTGACCATCTCTGAACCCTTCTTAAAACCGTTCCACTTAAAACATAACCAGAGGGTATGTTCCTAAGGTATAGATAAATGTCTATTGCTATGCCACACCTCAAAGGGTGTCTGATCTCAGATCCCCGAAACTAGAATCTCAACAGCCTAAAAAGCATCATTTGCAAAGCCATGGAATAAATGATATCTGGTTTTATTAACTAAAATATAAAGTTTTACTCTTTTGCACCACCAACAATTTAATTTAGTAAACATCTTTGAGAAAGTCGCTGAACCTGTACACAATGGCCATGCAGTTCATATATTTAGTTACAATTCCAGCACATGGAATGTCAAGTGCTTTAGCAAGATGCTGGTAACTGCCAGACAAAACAATTATGCTTATGAGCAACCAGATACTCTGATGAACAACATATATAATCTGTGTGGATCCTATTCATAAGCCATTTCTACTACTATGTAGGGTTTTGTGTACCACAACATGCTGAGCAAACCTCTATCCAGTCCATAAAAGATAGTACCCAAGACCCCTTCATGCACTACTGAGTAAGGGTAGTGACCTACTTACCACCACCCATGTTCATCATGGTCACTTGTTCTTGCCCCTTGCTTGCATGACATTTACAAAGCTGGAACTATTGCAGTATGTCCAACGATAATCGCTTGTCACTGCAGTGACTGCCCTCCCCTTCGCATCTTGTGCTAAGCATACAGTACTGAACAACTTACCATCACTATAAAGAAAACCTACTCCTATGTCACATGACAGGACAATTCATACCAGTGGTAGAGTTCCCTGCTTCTACACTCAAACATATCACCCCCAGTGATGCAAGTGAGCTCCTGTCAATAGGATCATGCATGGCACCAGATCCCCTCTTAACCAACATATGGTAATGAACCCCAACCCTTCGGGTTCCTATCAGTTCATCGAAAAATCAGTTAATCGAAGTTCTTTTTCAGTGCAATTACATCGAACATACTATTCGTTGACTTGTTCATACTGAGACTGCAGTACAGTGAGGATCAGGAAATGTGTCCTTTCTCCACTGTAGTGCGATCTCAGAGATAGCATAAATAATTAGCGGGGGTGGGGTGGTGCAGCCCTCCACATGAGGGGAATCTGATGAATCTCATTTTTGATGAAATGCCATTCATTGAAGTGACAGTTTGATGACTTGATATAGACTCAATCCTTCCATCAAGGCAATCGACTATGATGTTTTAAGAATCATAGCCAGTTAGGATGGATGACCACAGGGCATAGAATCAACACAGTTTAACTTTTGACCAAGTAGCTTCATTTAGCTATTTAGGCATATTTTAAAATGTTAAGCTGAGTTACTATGGTAAGCAGTATCAGGTAACACAGTTCTGCCAGAATACATGGAATATACTGGCCAGCAAAAATATGCCACATATAACTGCTGCTATAATAACTGCTGTTGCATGTATAATACTATGCTGTCATTATAGTACACACCTTGTATATGCCTCATCATGCTGTGTTTTCTACCTCAGTAATAGCACCAATTGTATTTGCAGACCTATTTGCACTAGCAGTGCCTATACAATAAGGCAGCTAATTTCATCTTATTTCTGCCCATATAGGTCCCGGATTTCCCGTACCTCATTTGGCACAGTACTCTGAACAATTATTAATAAACCCCTTTCCATCACAGAACTGGCTTAGTACTACACATACAGATGATGCCCTCTCACCTCTGAATTCTTCCCTGAAATCTTAATCTGCCCTTAACTTACATTTTGCCAGCTTATTAGCATTCAGTACCCTTAGGCAGTGGGGCAACTGCCTCATGTTTACAGATAGACCATTGTTACTCCCTAATACTCGGTCAGTTTGTGCAGTTATAGATACCTTCTTAAACTGGAAGTAAACCTCTCATGTGAACCTGTTGTTAAAGTTCAAAAAAATCTAACTCTCTTTACCACAATAACACAACAATAACACTTATACTCGTCCCAAATATGCTGAGTGATCTACACGACAAACTAAATCCTTTCCTAAGTTTTCTGAGACCCCTAAGTAATATACCAAGAAACTTAAACCTCAGGAAATTACTCACACCTCACCTGCTATGCTTACAACATCACCTCCAGCTTCCACCAGAAACAAGTGTCTCCTAAGCAACATTTCTAAGCCTTTAAGGATCAAGGCTGCCTGACTGCCACATGTGATAAATTCCTAGTTACATGAGTTATGGTATGATATCTCTTAGGAGTCAGAATTTATGATGTTATCTGGCACTCAAATACTTTCACCAGAAGCATTTTTATTTTTTATCTTTTTGTCTCATGCAGCTGATTATCAGTGGATCTTGGTTCCTCTCCTGAAATGCTGGATCTACCTCCTCATCATGTTCTCCACTGTAGTTACTCAGATAGGAGCTGGAGCAAGTAAAGAGCCCAGGCATCCTGGATCCATGCCATAATGCTACTGGTAGTGTTCTACCTACTTAGCCCGCTTACCCCATGCATGCATGTTAATATTTATGTGGCAGACATGCAATAGGAATGTAGACATATCATCCCATCTCATCAGCAAATCAGACAATGTTCTCCATCTATTCTTCCTACAGGGCAATGTGTGTCACTAGGAGTTTCCAGGGATTGAAAGTATAATGTGTCCAACCACATACTCTTCTTCCAGGATGTGCATGCCCAACTTTCCCCTCCCATGACCTCAGACACCTGAGACAATAATAAAACTCAGGTCACCTGGGCCATAGTTACAGCTTTATGCCTCTATGCCATGGTGCTGACTTCTTTTCACACAAGCCTGCATATGACCTGGTCATTGTTCACATGACACTGAATAGCCTTCAATGGCCTTCCTTGGAAGATATGAAGAGAAATGTAGTTGAGCTTTCAATGTATATTTCTTTGGCTAGGAAGAAACTCATTTTTAGCACAGTCTTGCCATCGCAATTTAGGATGCCAGAGTGCAAACAAGAAATAATTGACTTTAACAATTGGCTAAATAAGAGATGCCATTCTAGGGGGATTCATTGTGTGTTGACTTGGATGGAGAAGGTAGACAGTCCTGCCTTCATTACCAGGGATGGTCTGCATCTTTCAGTGGAGGACTTCTGCATATTGGCTAACACAGTCTCTGTCCATATAGTTGCTTTTTTTAAGAAAAATCAGGTTTCTAAACCTACGAGTTCATCTGAAGATAGCACTGATCAATGCTAGAAGTTTTAACAAGAAATTGTCCACCTACAGGGCTTTCGTGACTCTGGAAAACATACATAGTTTATAATTACCGAATCATGTTTGCCATGCAGTGACAATTGTCTTTTACTGGCGTACACTGTATATCATTCTTTCTATTGCCTAGCGAAGGTGATTGCATTCCTAGTGGGAGTGCGACAATGTTCACTCACAATCTCATTACCTCCTGGCTTATCCATCATAGGTAATGATCTACTACTCCAACATATCCCAGCAATTATAAACATGTCTACTATAACCCGCGATACTCACATAAACAAACCACAGTGCTTAACTATTGAACTTAGCACATTTACTCTGGGAGATTTCAGTTACTGATTGATAAACTGTCAAACATGTAACAGAAGCTACAAATATGCAGTGAGTCCTGGGCATCATCAATACTAACTTTCTAGACAAGATAATACCCTCTTCTACTAGGGAATGAAATTTGCTGACCTTTTTCTTACAAATATAACACAATATACTGCACATCCATAGTTACTCCATCACTGATAAAATCAGACCACCTTCTTTCCTTTTTACCAATAATGATCCATCCTAAGATGTCTTCCAGTGCTTCTGTCTTCAGGGATTTTTCCAGGACCAATTGTTAATGAATGTCTGATGCCCTAAGGACATTTTAAAGCTCTCTGTCCCACCGTGATCCAATAGTTAATGCTGGCACTTCTAGCACTGATTTCTACTTCCTTCTAAATTCCTACATTGAGGCATCTACTCCCATTTGTCAAATATGCAATGTCAAATTTAGAAACAAATCTCTGCTGTGAATTCCCATTATTTGAAAACGTTATAACAAAAGCAAAAAAATACAAAAAATACTAACCCTAAGAAATAAATTCGAAATACTCCATGCAGGAAGTGATCTAAAAAAAGCAAAGAACTCAGGATTTAGATCAACATCTACTAAGCCAAGTGCAAATTCAGTATTGCCACCTTATCCAAGGATAACCAGAAAGCTTTTTTTAACTACATCAGAAATATTAAGATCAGAAATCATAATTGCACAAAACTGATCTCAAATGGTATTGTCTACTCTCATCTAGAATATATCTCCAATATATAAGCAAATACATGTAGCATAAATTTGTTCCCCCACATTCTATTCCTGTTCCTCCCATCATTCTAGTCCATCTTTACCAGCACCTATAATTATCCCAGAACAAGTCTTAAAACCTTATCCACAATAAAACACTAGTTCCATAGGTCCATACAGTATACTATGCTATCCCCTTGCTATGATCAAATGGCTCCTCACTTATTTAGTCTTATAGTTTCATAGGTTCATAGGAGGTTACTAGGCTATTAGCCCTAGGGCCTTTATGCCATTGTTCCCTTCTTGATCAAGTTGTATGGTCTATATTTGCAGTGAGAATCTATGATCAGCACCAACTGTCCTTATCCGAGAGGGGCATAGGTGATACCCCCAGGGTAAATTTTAAGTCTCCTATCCACTTGTGTAAGTTACTCTTAAACAGAGTCATTGAGGAGCTCTGCTTTACATGAACTGGGAGTTTGTTCCAGAGAAGTGGCAATCTCTGGGAGACGTATCTGTTTCTCCAGCATGTCCTGTTAATGTCGCAGGCTAGGTTAAGATCACTAAAGAGAGTGAATCTTGTCTCATTTGAATTGTGGATGTGCATCATTTCCATAAGTCAGGTTCCAAGACTGCTCTGTAGGCCAGGCAGAAGTCACCTCTCAGCAGCCTATAAGATATAGAGTACAGTATCAGGGCCTTCACTCTGTCCAGGTAGATCATGTGTTGAAGGCTCAGAATTTTCTTAGTGAGAAACCTCTGAGGTCTCTCCAGCTGATTCAGGTGTCTGGTGAGGTACATACAAAAGGAAGTGATGTACTCTATTAGTAGGCTAATCAGGGATGATTTCAAGGGAGTTATAACATCCTTAGCTGGATGTGATGTCCTTACTTATGAGATGTGCAGTGTAGAAGACCTTCCTTAGTACTGTGGACACATAATGATCAAAGTTAAGGTTGCTATCAATTTATGTTCCAAAATCTCTCACCACAGGTTTTGAGCTAAGAGGGGTACTGTTAATATTGTAATTTGCAGGAACTTCCCTTTTGCTGAAATGGATGATAATGCATTTTTTTGTATTTAGTTTAAGTCCGTGGCTTTGACAACAATCATTTGTCTGTGTCAGTCCTTTTTCTAGTATGTCAGCATCGTTGGGGGACTCAGTGATTGCACCCAGTTTGCAGTCATCAGCGAACTTGTAAGCAACAGGCCATTTATTTCTGCCGGGACTTCTGAGAAATAGATTCCAAACAGTATGGGGCCTAGCACAGATCCTTGTGGTACACCACTGGTAACTGGTCTGTTGGTAGAGGTGGAATTCCCAACTTTGACTATATGTATTCTGTCATTGAGCCTGAGTGGGGAATTCTGTCAAAACCCTTGGCGATGTCAAGATAGTCTGCATGCACTGTTTTGTTTTTATCTAGGGCTTTGGTGACATTCTCGAAGAAATCCACCAGGTTTAATAAGCATGATCTGCCCTTAACTAAGTCAAATTGGATTGGGTCAAGAGTTTGAAGGTCACCTGTGTCTTTAGGTCTATGATGATTCTCTCCATGGCCTAGCAGATAAGGCTGGTTAGGCTTATATGTCCATAGTTCTCAGGGCTTGGGACTTAGCCTGTCTGTCCACTTAGTATGTTCTCAAGGCCTAAACAATAACCAGTGCCATTCCCCAGGAACATGTCAAATCAGCAAAGTTACTTTTGTTGAATGTAAATGTTTGAGTGGTGTTCACTGAAACTAATTTTGCTGACAGTGGAATTTGCCTTTTTCTCCACTGTTATGCAACCTCAGAGTTGGTATAAATATATATATATATATATATATATATATATATATATATATATATATATATATGTTTAGGGGGTATGGAGGGTGTTCCCCTCGCATGGGGGTGCAGGGGAGCTATTTTCATATGTTTGCCAAAGGGAGGTTGAGCAGGAAATGTTTAAACTTTTTACCATCATCGAAACTACCTTCAGTGAGTTGACATGATTTCTCCTACCCATCCACAGGACCAGGCCTATCACTATCCTGTGGAGCTGTAGACCAATCAGACTTGGCAACACATTAAAAAGTAAAGAAACATATCATTACAAAGCTCATAACCAAGGATATTATTTTACAAGCCCTCAATCATACCCATTCTGAGTTTGTGAAATGTATGTCCAAACTACTCAATCTGGTAAATTTATTTTTTTAAAACATCATTACCAAAACATTCTTTTAAATCTTTAAAAAAAAAATCCACTGTTCCATCATATAACATTCAGCAAAAATTTAAACAGACATAACTTAATGAAAACATTTTCTTGGCACTGATTTTCATTAATGTACCATGGCATGTCTTAAATATGGAGACAATATTCTCAATTGTCTTTCTGTTGTTAATATCATATCAAAATGATGTTATGCTTTATATGACATATTTCTTTGAAAAAAGAAAAGAAAAGAAAGATGTTGGCATATTCTTTCCTTACCATTTCATTAAGCTTTGTGTGACCTTGGATTTACATTAACCTTTCCCTCCTGTTACTGCATTTTTCTTTTTAATTGTTGATAAAGGTTGCAAAAAAATATCATTATGTGAACAACCTTCTAGGCTATTAAACAATTTTAAAAAATACTTGTTCATGGGTGAGTAATAGGCTAGCTCCCCTTGTGGGTAATTTTAAACCTAGCCAATTTCCCCTTCAGGTGATTGAATTAATCAATCCCATTTGGTATGATATTGGCCTTACCCATCCCAAGGTCAATAATTGCATATTACCCCTGATGAGAAAAACTGGGATCATACCATAGATAATCTGAGAACACCTGTGCATGCAATGAAGCATTTAGGAGCTGCGAATAACTGGGATCATACCATAGTTAATCTGAGAACACCTGTGTATGCGATGAAGCATTTAGGAGATGCAAATAACTGGGATCATACCATAGATAATCTGAGAACACCTGCGCATGCCATTAAGCATTTAGGAGCTGCGAATAACTGGGATCATACCATAGATAATCCGAGAACACCTGTGCATGCCATTAAGCATTTAGGAGCTGCGAATAACTGGGATCACACCATAGATAATCTGAGAACACCTATGTATGCGATGAAGCTTTTAGAAGCTGCGAATAACTGGGATCATACCATAGATAATCTGAGAACACCTGTGTATGTGATGAAGCATTTAGGAGCTGCAAATAACTGGGATCATACCATAGATAATCTGAGAACACCTGTGCATGTCATTAAGCATTTAGGAGCTGCAAATAACTGGAATCATACCATAGATAATCTGAGAACACCTGTGCATGTGATGAAGCATTTAGGAGCTGTTTTTAAAGACCTAATTTCTACTTTTTATAAAGCACCAGTTAAATCTTGTCATTAATTCCATTGCATCTTGTATGACTTCTGTTTTATCAACAAGACCTCCCATCTTCCATCCTCTTCTTTTGTTGTTTTGGTAAGTTTTAGCTATGTTTCAAACATTTTGAAAAAGACATCCCCTGCACTGGCATCATAATTCTATTTATGATCATTGCATCTTTGACTACCCTATCTCTTATAACACATTTGATGATGTTACTCCTTTTGCTCCCCAAAAAGAAGATTATATTGATCCCATCTTTCTTATATAGTGATCATTTGCACAGCTCTATAATTTATTTTTAAATAATTAAATTTTGTAGAAATATTTTATCTGTACTGCTTCCCTTTCTATACTTGTTCTCCATAACCCATTCCATCAATTTGTAAGTTATCTGTTTCTGCTGCCTTTATCATTTGCTAACTGAATTTTTGATAAATTCCTTAAATTCTAGTCAAATACTAATATTACCTTGAATGCATCATTCTTACTAGCCCAGTGTGATCCATATTTTGCATGTATCTGCCTTCCCTTGTCTTTTAAACACAGTGGCTAAAATTTCCAAATTATCTGAGTATTATATATTCCCATTAATGACATTGAATGCTCTGGATAGGGAAACAGAATTATTTCTAACTCTGTGATCTTTGACATTAAGTGGCTGTGTATCAGACACATTTCTAATCTGTTAGCTATTCCTGCAAGGTAGCTGATACAAGTGTCATCTCACTTCCTAAGGTTTACCCTATGCCGAAAATCTTTTCAACCAAATTCAGTTATGGTATCTCCTAGGACTTTTGTTTTGTTAGGACTCCTGCTCTGCCCTGGAGGTGTTCTAGCCATTCAAGGATGCAGCATCTTGTTGAAGTCCCCCCAGTGGGAAATATTTCCCTGCTTTTGTTGATTGTCTTAGTTCATTAATGACATCTACTCACTCCTTGATGACCTCCATGCTGGGACCATGACAATAACTGAACACTTAACCTGGTACCCAAGAAGCACCTAACTTATTTGTTGGGTCTGTTCTTTACCACGAACTGACCAGTCAAGTCAAGTCTCAAATAACAGAGTCCTATATTAGCAAAATAACTAACTTTTGAAATAATGGCTTGTCAGTGAACCTTCTCAGATCAGATTTCATTTTAATGGAACTCAGTGTAACTTGTCTGCTATGATATTTTCTGATCATACAATTTAAGCCTGATGTTGTGACACATTACCACTTAATACTGTAATGCTGTGCCATCCTGATTTTGATTTTTGGCACAGTGGGTTAAGGGACTGAGCTTTCATTCCTGTGATACAGGGTTTAATTCCCTCAGGTTTCATTTGCCTATTGTGTAACCTTGAACAAGTCACTAAACCAGACAGTTGCTGGTGAAAAGACCAGTACCATGTGCTTTCTATCTGGCTCTCCCTCAGTTAGAAAGTTTATTTGTCTGTTTTATACCTTTATTGCACTGGAAATTTTGTGGGAGAAACATTTAGTTGCTCTCTTATTGTCTATATACCCTAAGCTGCCTGCCTTGACTGCCATGGAATATACTTTCCTTTGTGATGATTCCCACTCCTGTAGAAAGTAGTCCACAGCTGAGGGAATCATGGAAGAAAATGTTTGAGTTCCTTTCACCAACTGCAATATGACTGAGCAGTATAATAAGAGCCCAAAACCAAGCTCTCTTACACAGAGTAAGTAAGGAGCCAGAGTTTTTCTTTTAGCAAACAAGGCAGCAATGTAGTCCGGCACCCTTCTAGCCTGATGGTCTCCAATTTTAAAGTCACTTGATTGTTGTATATATATATATATATATATATATATATATATATATATATATATATATATATATTTTTTTTTTTTTAAGATGAAATCTCTGTCATTATAACCTAAATATCTAAAGATAAAATGTCTGGGAAATAATGACTTCTGCTCTCCTGTAATGGGAAGGGGAATCTTTCCCACTAAAAGATTGCAGGTTTTCTCTTTCTTTTTTGATAAGTCCTACAAGTTTTATGCCTTCCACTCACTCAGAGAACTCTAGGATTCTGACATTATTTCTGCGCGATATATTCCCTGGATCATAAAATTTTGTTCTAGCTATAGATAGTGGCTTTTCACATCAAATATCCTTTTAGAGTCAGTGACAATAACAGACATTTGTTCCCTTGGTCTATCTGCTGTTGATAAATGACTTGTTGCAATTGTCACATCTGTGTATTATGCTTAGTCATAACTTACTTTCATTGCTGAATATCTGAAGAGGCATTTTGCATTAAAGTGGTTAAATTCATTAGGAATACTTAGATTGCTCTTATTTCTTCTGTCAGCTCATCTGTGACTGCCATCTTGGATTTTCAACGAATGTGCTTTACAACACAGTTCTTTCAAATGGCAAAAATCTTTGTTTATATTAAAATGTGGTGCTTTTAGTGACCATTCACTTCCTAAAAATGTCTGCCATTCTCTTCTCAAGTCTGAAGACAACAATGGGATCTAGACAATTAGGACTTTGTTAAAATCATAGTGTGATGCGGGAGAAAGATTCAACTACTGCTGCTGTCTGCAGTGCATGCCTATGTGCACCCCCTCCCAAAATGTGGTGAATTTCTTTAAGAATGTCCCTCTAGCTTTAAATGGCTATAAGTTATGCAAGTTGGTAAACACTGCCTAGCTGGACACTGTCAAGGCCTTTGACAGTATACCACACTGCAGCATTACTGAATAACTGAGCCAACTGAATGTGCCCCCTTATGAAACTCACTGGATAATGACCTGGCTATCAGACAATATCCACACAGTCAAGGCAGGTAGTATACTCTCCAAGAAGAGGTAGGGTACCCACAGGGTTCTGTTTGGGCACACCCCTTTTTCAAATATACTTTAGGGGTATCCAAGCCAACATTACAGGTCTGTGGCTGACTAAGTTTGCTGAAGAAGCCAGAACAATCACTAATTCACCAGATGGCATACATATGAACAAAAATGGCCCTAATCCACACACTTACCTGCTACCAGGCCCATGCCTTTAAGCTCAGAGCAAAGAAATGCAGTAATACTGCTTTTTATTAGAAACAGGGAACCCCCTGCACCTATTTCATAAGTGATACCACCCTAAAATAGTATTGTCATAAGAAATCTAGGTACATGACAAATAAAGTCACAGCTATCAGGTCAAAGAGGTTGTTGTCTTCTGTACTCTCCATTATCAGATATACAATACACTATAATGTCTCCTTTTGTAGGTATATATCCAGCATATTTCCCAACTAGAAAAAAACATAATGCTTCTTTAGGAAGCTCAGGAATCTACAGAAACACTTAACAACCCTGGTACTGTACTCCATCTTCTTACAGATTTCTAAATGGTGACATCTACTTAGTTTACAAAGCTGCAATTGAATTTGTACTGCTTAACTATATACAGGTTCATGCAAGACATTACACTAGCAATGTTAGCAATACTAGGAGCCTGAATAGAGAGATGATGGGGTCCAAATGGAGAGATGATTGGATCCGAATGGAGAGATGATAGGGATCAGAATGGAGAGATGATTGGATCTGAATGGAGAGATGATAGGGATCTGACTGGAGAGATGATGGGATCTGAATGGAGAGATGATAGGGGTCTGAATGGAGAGATGATAGCGGTCCAAATGGAGAGATGATTGGATCCAAATGGAGAGATGATAGGGGTCTGAATGGAGAGGTGATGTGATCCGAATGGAGATGATAGGGGTCCAAATGGAGAGATGATGGGATCTGACTGGAGAGATGATGGGATCTGAATGGAGAGATGATGGGATCTGACTGGAGAGATGATGGGATCTGAATGGAGAGGTGATGTGATCCGAATGGAGATGATAGGGGTCCAAATGGAGAGATGATACGTCAGCAAGCAAAGGAGAGTAGTATTGCTGAAATTGACTTCATCCTCAAGACTTGGTGAGTACCTTCATGAGGTGGACCTCATTTTTTACCATATCTTACCAAGATGACACTGATGTATAGACTGTATTTATATAGCATATATTATGAACTGAAGTAGCTCAAAAATTAAAAAAAAAAAAAGAGAGCTAGGTGCACAAGACCCATGATTAAAAAAGTGCCCAATCCTGGTAGACACACTGGTGCAAGGACTGGAAAAATGACAGTGTATAATCTTCAAAATATAGAAACATTCCTACAATGGCACTAGGCCAGGCCCAGGGGGAGGATGTCCCCCTCACCATTGTAGAAGGAAGTAGCAGTCCACAAAAATTACAAAAACTGATAGGCCAAAGAATAGCAATAAAGACAACAGAGTGGACTATTGAGGATAAATAAGAAATTATGTACTGCTACTATTATGCAAAAAGCCCAGAATTTCCAGACACAAGATATACAAAAAGATTAAGAGAGAAATCACAGGAAAGAAAAATACTTCCACAAGAAAAACTGTCAGAAGCATCAAATCAAAAATTATGTTCATTAATATAACAGATTTGTGAAAAACAGTATATAGACCAAGAAACTTTGATCTGTTTGGAAAAAGATGCCTCTGAGTAAGTGAAAAAATATAAACAACAAAAAGCCTAGAGATTTTTGAAAAGTTTGTCTTTTCCCGGTTAGGGGTCGTCACAGTGGAACTCCGGTCCGCTAATGATTGGTAGTCGATTTTTATGGTGCCGAGTTGCCAGTCCAATGCCCAACCTTCAGCGAAGGCACACCCATTCATGCATGTCTTTTGGAGGCCACTCGACTGCAGGGAGGACATGCAGACTCCACACAGAAGGCACTCCAGACGAGAATCGAACAAGAGAACCTCTTGCTGTGTGGCAACAATGCTACCGCTGTACCACAGCGGCTATTTAGATTTTTGAAAAGAATAAATAAGAAATATGGACATTGGAACAAAAGACAGATCTGATATAGTGCAATATTTATGCAAAAGTGAAAGCCAAATTAATCAATACAAAGAAGGCAGCCCCAAAGATATTTGAAAAGTAATACAGGCAAAGGCATCCAGATATGGAAATTTCACAACAAAAAAAATAATATTACAAAGAGGGAATGTAGAAAAGAAGATTAGTAAAGTAGAAGTTAAAAATATAGAAACTGAAGTTATGGAGTGCCTGCAAAGGGAAGTATTTGGTGTAAAAGTTCTAACACAGGTTACATCACAGCACAATGGAATGAGTCCCCAAAGTAGGGAGAAACAGGAACACCAGGAGGCATCTGAAGAAGAAATATGGACATGGGAAAGAAAAAGAGCTTTAATATGGTGTAGTGGCAGCTGGTAACTTCAAATCAAAGGGGGGCTGCAGGAGACAGCTGAATGGGTGGGGTCAATGGGAAAGGGTGCGGCCAACTAGAAAGGGGAGGAGCTATGCTCAAAACCACAAAAACTAAATATACTGCCCTGGATGCCAAACCGTCATTATGAGAGTCCAATCAAGACAAAATGAAGTGTAGAAGAATAAAAATATTTCAATGCATTGACTGCATGACAGCTTAATATCTAGATGGAAACAAAAAAGGTTGTGAGGCATGAAAAAATAAATCACTTTTTTTAAATACATTAATGAAATGCCAGTCAAAATCAAGTATAAGAAAAACAAGCAGCACTCAACTCAAACCACTTCTTACAGTGCAGTTCTAATTATAATTTATATTCAGCTTTATTAAAGTACCAAGTAACATGCTGAAAGTAGAAATCTCTGATGCCCCCACTTGCAAAAATGTTCCTTATCCAAAAAAAGACCTGCTGCCTGACATCTACGTGTTTCATGGGGAAAACATGATCAAAGTAAAAAATGAAAAGCAAACAAGAAATAAGCTCAAGATACATTGCTTAAAAGGATTACTGTACAGGTTATGGACCACATGATTGGCATTCTGTTTACGGGTAAAGCCTGCAGAGATGACTGGAAGTCTCCAAGTGTAATGAGACTCTTAAAATAATGTAATCCTGTCCTTTATTACAAATACTGGCATATGCGTTTCAATACCCAAGGCTTATACTTTATCTAGTTAAGTATTCTCTACATGGCAACAGAAAGGCTTTCAATGTTGGCAATTCTTTAACAGTATGCTTATTAAAGCTTACTTGCATCTTGCAATCTCAGCCAAGCTTACTTAATGGTCATTAAAGTATTGCTACTTAAACACAGAGCAACAGGCACTTTGAGTAATAAGCATAAATCAACAGTACAAAAAATATGACAGAAACCAGACCATTCTGTAAAAATCAAGGACAGGTGAAAAGCCACTCTAGTACTTGCCTTGCTTCGACACATTCAGAGTCACTACATGGGGGAGTGGGTTGCAACAAGTATGTCACAGTTTGAAATGTCTCTGACTGACTTGTGATGGCCCTGACACATTTGTCATACCTCTCGACCTCAGAGCAAGAAATCTGGACAAAGCCATACAAAGAAATGGGACAAATGCCCAAGAATAAGGACAATTTTTAAAATATTGCTCTTATAAACTTAGAAAGATAATAGAGGTCTTGCATTAGTATGAATTTTCTGAATGGTATGAAATCTGAAACTCAAATGTCTGTCATTATTTTCTAACTTCAGTCTTTAATGATTTGTCACTAATTTGCCAAAAAAACACAATTTTATGAAAAATGGACCAAAAATGTGATGTAAAAATATAAAATAGCAACACAATACAGCTGGTAACCTGTCAAAGAAGGGATACTTTAATATTAGTACTGCTAACTTGAGCAGCTGACAAAATAAAAGAATCTACATGCATTTCTGAAGTAAAAGTAATCTAACTGATTATTAGTTATTTCTTAATTATAAACCCTCCATGTTTTCTTCCAAAATTGCTATTTTGTGGAGGGATCATTAGGGGAAGAGCAACATTTTGAGCCAAAATCAGGGACAGTTGAGAGGTTTGGCTATGCCTAATTCTATAAAGCAATTTATCTGCATGTACCTCTCAACCTGTTAATGCAATAAATCTGGACAAGGCCAAATATATTGGGGGAACATATAAACAGTACTAAAAATTGCTCTTGTATAAACTGAGACAGTTGATAGAACAGGTCTTACTTTAGCATGCATTTTTCTGAAGGTTATGAAGTCTGAAACTCAGTGTGTCATTATTTAGTGACTTAATTCCTAAATGGTTTGCCAGAAAACCACAAATTTTATGAGGAACAAACCAAAAATAAGAAGCAAAAAATCTATTCATTCTTTGAAAATCTGGACAGTTAGGAGGTATGGTTCAGCTGGGGCTGCCTAAGTTTGCCGCCCTTCCCCCTCACAAAACCATGGTCGAATAGAGCCTCCCCCTGCAGCTATTCCAATGATCCATTACTTGGCTATTTCACTCCATTTACCATAAACACTAATGTGCATACTGATTTACTTCTATGATGATTTGAACTTCATTTGAAAGTTTTATTTAGCATTTTACAGCACAAACACTAAGACATCTGCTAAACAAACTTGGCATTAAAACTTCTCTGCCATTGAAACTCACATTCATTGAAACAACATTGAAACCCACATTCAAAGAAAATACATTTTACCCGTGGCAGATAAAGATGAATTCTGGGCTGTTTTCAAATCATAGGCCCCTTGCATATGAAACATACATGTGCTCTTTGATACACCTTCCTATTGCTTTGAACATTTTTCCAGTAAACAATGAAACAAAACGCATGCACCAATGAAAAAACTGCCCAATTCAGAACATTTCCATCATAAAAGTCTACTCAAACTTCTACAGTCCACTATTATCAGTAAATATGCACAATTCTACAGTCCACCATTATCAGTAAATATCTAAATAATTCCACATTAAATAAATCTGTAATGAAGAGGTTGCTGCTAGCAATCATCTTTATATTTCATGGTTTCATCGAAAAATAAAGTGTCTGATGCCCCTGAGAAATAAATTGCCTAAATTACATTAAAAATAAGCTAGTAATATTGCAATAGGAAATGGATGGCAAACTGATAACAGGCTCATAGTTAGTATCTTAACTTTCAGTACGGCAGCATTCACCCCTTATGGGAGTAAAACCAACAACCTTCTGCATCAAAAGCAAATACACAACCTGTTGTGCTATTAGCAATGCAAGCTGACTTAGCATAATCAGCACTAAACTTCTCTTCCCCTGCAGATCTCAGCTCCTTGTAAAATCTACTCAATACTCAACTGCATCTCAACTTCGCAGCACAAGAAATCTGGAAAAAGCCAAATTTATTGGGGTTGGTCAAAAAGGCAAAAACCAGGGACACATTAAACATTGCTTGTATAATCTTGGAAAGCTGCTAGAATAAAATGCTGTGTTACCACCATACATTTTACTGCCAAGGTCCCTGTGCAAAAGAGTCAGAACAACATACCACTATGCCAGATCACCTGCTTTGTGAGAGAAAAATGCTGTGTTACCACCATACATTTTACTGCCAAGGTCCCTGTGCAAAACAGTCAGAGCAACATACCACTATGCCAAATCAGCTGCTTTGTGAAAGAGAGGAAGACTGAAACTTAAATGGCTATCATTTAATGAATTCAGTTCTCACCATAGCTATCAACCTCTTAGCACAAAACACCTGGACAAACCCAGTAAAGAGGGAATACAGCCCTCAAACATATTCAATGAATTCAGTTCTTGCCATAGCTGTCAACCTTAGCACAAAAAACCTGGACAAAGCCAATAACAGGGTAATACATTCCCAAAAAATAAGGACAAATTTCAAATAGTCATCTTATAAACTTAGAAAATTGCTATAATAAAATGTTGTGTTACTATATATTTATTGCTAGAATAAAAAGTTGTTTTACTATGTATTTTCTGAAGAATATGAAGCCTGAAATTCAAATGCCTGTCAATTTTACTTCTGACGGAACAAAAACAATTTTCAGCAGAGGCGCACGGAGAAATACTGTAGACACATGTCTTTGTAAAATGGCAGAACATCAGAGCAAATCCACACAAACACAGGGATAAGATGCAGACTCCACACAGAAGGCACCCCAGACAAGAATCAAACCGGAAAACCTATAGCTGTGAGGCAACAATACTGCCACTGCACCATCAAATATGTAAGGAATTAAACATTCAGAAACCTGAAGTCTGAAATTCAAATGCCTGTCAATTTTATTTAACATTTGTTAATCAGGACAGTCTGACTTGGAACAAAAAAACAATTTTCAGCAGAGGCCCAGGAAGAAATAATGCAGACATGTCTTTGTAACATGGGAGGACACAAAAGCAAACCCACACAAACACAGGGAGAAGATACAGACCCCACAAAGATGGCACCCCAACCAAGAATCAAACCTGAGAACCTGCAGCTGTGAGGCAACAATGCTACCACTGCACCATCAAATATCAAGCATTGCAGCATTTACAAACCACAGATATTATGAGGAACAGATCAGATCAAATATGAGGCAAAAATCTGCAATTTTTTTACAAATGGTGGTGGGTAGGGAATTCACCTCTTTAACACCTGCATACAAGGTACATGTAGGAAAAACCACCATACATCCAAATCCCTGTCCAAGTAAAGTACGAAAACCCGTGCACGCACATCCATACCAGAACCTGCCCGTCACAAGATCTTCCCCCAACGAGACTGCAGCAAACTCCAATCCACACCAGACCCTGCCCGACGAGACTGCAGCAAATTCCAGACTGCTGATGTTGCAGTCCGACCCCAACGCATTTTCCCAGCGAGTTCCAGGACAGTCTATGCAGTTTAAAACTGCATAGACTTCTGGGAGCTCCATTCTTCATGTTTCCCAGTCAGGACTGCTGCTGAGACAATCTGCGCATGCTCCAGACTGTCTCAGCAGCAGTCCGGACTAGTGCGCATGCGTGAAAGTCCGCAATTTTTTAAATTTTTTTTTTCTTTTTATTTCTTTATTTTACAGTTGAGGGGGCTGCAGTCCGGCAGTCCAATAGCACAGGCCGCCCCTAATATCTATGCATAGGAGAACACAAAACTAATCAATACAAAAAGAGCAGCACCAAAGATATTTGAAGAGAAATACAGGCAAAGGAATCCAGACATGAAAAACTTTACAATACAAAAAAATAAGAAGACAAAAAGGAAAAGTAGAAAAGAACATTAGTAATGCAGAATTTAAAGAAATAGAAACTGAGGTTATGGAGTACCTGCAAAGTGAAGGATTCAGAGTAGAAAATCTAATTCAGAAAGCACCACAACAGGATAGAGTAATGGACATCTAAATTAAGGGGAAACCAGTGGAATGGGAAATAATTGGTCAGGTGCCATGTGAAGATATTTTGTTTCCTTCCACAGGAAACCAATATAAACATTCACCTGAAGCTGGATAGCAAGGGAACGAACAGGAAAGTGTAGAAACTCTGACGCAGCCAATGTTGAAGAGTGATAGGCCAGTGAGTTCCCCTATGGCAGTACAACAGATGGCACAGAATGAAATTAAAGAGGATGTGCCACAGGGAAATGCTGTAGAACTTTCCATAGGATGCCTGCAGGAAACGGAAAAAGAAAAAAGTGCCCTCAGTTTAGAAGAAAATAAGCTAAGAGCAGAGTTACTTGATTTAATAGAGATAAACATATTAAATTACAAAAAAATGAAAATAATAAATAAAAAAATGAAAGGTATTGTGAATATATATATATATATATATATATATATATATATATATATATATATATATATATATGGATCTACTTGGATTCACGGAAAACTCATTTCACTGAATTTCACTTCACAGTCAAGAAATTGCTAAAAGCTCAAATCATTGAAAATTCATTTCACTGAATCACATTTCACTGAATGTAAGTACTGTTGGGCAAATAAAACATATATGCCCTTTCCCCACTGTAGTGTGATCCTGGAGTTAGTATATATAGTTAGGGGGTGTGGGGGGCACAGCCCCCCACATTGGGGTGTGAGAGGAGCATAGCCCCCCACCTACTTAGATTTTATTTTTATGAATCTCATTTCACTGAAAGCTAACAATAAAACCAAAAGTAGTTGGGTGGCTACAACCCCTTCACCCCCTATAGTGAGGTTAGGAAATTAACTTTTTTCCAATGTAGTGTGATCTTGGAGTTGGTATATTTAATTTACAGTAAGGTGTGGGGCATATCCCCCGCACATGGGGGGTGCAGTGAGACTTTCCCCCCTGCAGAAATGCAGTAGAAATTGTATTTGTTAATTAGGTGGTGGTGTAGGTGGAGGGGATCTTATTTACTTGTGCAATGTAGTTTTCAATGTTATGATGCACACTTTCAATGTTCTGAGTTTTCAATTTTTGGGATTTTCAGTGTTTTGAATTTTCGATGTTATGGTCTCAGTGTTATGAAATTAAATGTTATGAAATTTCAATTTTCTGAAGTAGACCCATATATATATATATATATATATATATATATATGTATGGGTCTACTTCACATCACCTAAATCTCATTTGACTGAGACCAAATCACCTAATTTTCAAAATACTGAAAACTCATTTCACTGAATCTCATTTCACTGAATTGTAAGCCATACACATGATGTGGGTTTCCCTTCACCTGTGACTTGTTTATGATAAAAAGAATTTCTGTAACTTACAGTGCTAACTGTAAGAATACCGATAGTCATGTAGAAAGTAGTGTTGTAGTGTTTCTAAATGTGGGTATGTCTCTTTACATTTTATGGGAAATATCTAAACTAATATGGTGGATATGTTGTGCTCTCCCTGCAGTAGGTAGTGTAAGGCAAGTAAAAGGTATATGACCTTTTCCTCACTGTAGTACGATCCTGGAGTTAGTATATATAGTTAGGGGGGCACAGCCCCCCATCTAGTTTGGTTTTATATTGTCTGGTTTCTGTTAAGAGGGTAAGTAGTTTTTTAATTCTGGAAAGAGGTAGTCATTAATGTTCTAAGTGTATATGTCTATGGTTTAAAATTTCATCTTTTGAAATTTAAAATTGTAAGCTTTCTGTGAAATGAGATTCAATCAAATGAGTTTTCACTATTTTAAAAATTAGGTGATTTGGTCTCAGTCAAATGAAAGTCTGTCAAATGAGATTTAGGTGATCTGAAGTAGACCCATATATATATATATATATATATATATATATATATATATATATATATATATATATATATATACCTGATAACACTGACATGCCAAAACACCGACAACGAAATAACCAACATGACAAAACAAAAAGTTCAAAAACATGAAACTGCACATGCCCGACAAACCACAATCCTGACAATCAACAAAACAAATAACTTTCTCGAAAAACACACACACAACACAAGCACACCAAAAACTTTACAAACCTACACTAAACCTTACATACACCACTATATATGCACTAACCTTAACCCAAACCCTAACCCTAAGGTCTATCACTATTGCACACTTACCTTACCCGCACCCTAACCCTAACTCACTTAATCCACCCCTAACCCTTAAGTCTGTCACTATCGCACACTTACCTTACCCACATCCTAACCCTAACTCACTTAATCCACCCCTAACCCTTAAGTCCATCTCTATCACACACTTACCTTACCCGCACCCTAACCCTAACTCACTTAACCCACCCCTAAACCTAAAATCCATCACTATCGCACACTTACCTCACCTGCACCCTACCCTAACATCAGTCACAATCACACACTTACGTTACCCACACCCTGACCCTAACGTCCATCCCTATCGCACACTTATCTTAACATGTCGGTGTTCTCAGCGCCGGGATTCTCAGCTGTCGGTCTTCTCTGTTGTCGATCTTCCGGTGTTGGTTATCTCTCTGTCGGTCATTTGCAGTTTCGTTTAATACAGGTAGACCTATATATAGATATATATGTGAGTGTGTGTGTGTGTGTGTGTGTGTGTGTGTGTGTGTGTGTGTGTGTGTGTGTGTGCGCGTGTGTGTGTGTAGATAGATAGATAGATAGATAGATAGATAGATAGATAGATCGATAGATTGATAGATAGATAGGTAGATAGATTAATATTTGCACTTAACAACTACTGGAATAATTCTCAGAATTAGTACCCCTGAACCTCATCAGTTAAAAAGGTCATGACACATGATGTAATCCATTGTTTAATTACAGTGATATTTATATACAGACATGCAACAGAAATGGGTTGAGAGTGTAAGAAACCTCAGCTCAAAGTCAAATTGTAGGTGAATCAGGGACAATGTAAACATTTTTTCACAGATGTAGTGGTGGATGAATGGAACAGATGACCTCAGGATGTTGCATGGTCAAAAACAAAGACTAAGTCAAGAATGAATGGCACATGGGAAGATGCATTCTATGGGGTTGATGATTTAGAAAAATGTAGTTTGTTGATTAGTTTAGATCTGCAGTGTATCTAGTAGATATGGAACAACACAGACTCTGCGGTATAAGATGTTGTAATTCTATTTGTGTGTTTCTGACTCCCAGAAATATTCATGTGAGCTGTAAATTGTATCCACAGACTTAAAATATGTAGCACGTAAAAACAAGGAGGGACTAAAATTATTTATTCCACTAAAGAAAGGACCCTGAATGAGATGGAGAGTGCAGTGCTAATATCTGAAAACAGGATTGTAGTTAATTCATATTATAACAAGTGAACCAAGCTGCCTCTGAATATAAGGAAGTGTAATAGGGCAAAAAAGGGTATCATTGGATTCTATGGATTGCATGGAATGTAGTAGACAGGACAGAGAGCTATAGACTTCTAGGAATAACTGCACACATAATATTGAATTGACATGTCCAAGTATAATTTGTAAATGATATTCCGTATCATTTAATGTGGAAAGTACTTGAAGCAAGGTTAGAGTTACAGTACTTCTTTTCGCATTCTTGGTCTAATTCAGCAAAAACTATGTTTCATTCCTCTCAGCCTTCTATCAAAAGAAGTGTGGAGTTTGAAATAATGCTTAGTTAAGAGAGACACACAGATGTGAGGTAAAGACTTCAACTTGACCTCCATTTTATGTATAGATATTGCATGTTTCACCAAATGTCTCTAAACTCAAGCAGCAGTCATTTTTCTCTCTTAGCCACTGCTGCTAATTAAAGATATTATAAATTAAAACTGTGAAGTATGATTCTTAATGAACTGTGATTCTTCCCATCACTCTACTATGTTTATATGATTTTTTCTACTTTATTTGCTGGGAAGTTTATGGTATTTTACTAAACATGTTTACAATACTTCTTAGACATACATTTTATACGCAATTAATATGTGTTATATAATTTAATGTGCTGCTTTGCATATTACGTAAATAAAGCCTGATAAAGTTTCATCAGTTAATAAAACAAATGACTCAATTAACAAGATGAAAAACAGCACTGTGGCTGCAGGCCCTCTTGGTGGCAAGAAGAGGATGAAAAAGAATTATCCCAGCAGGGTGTTAATACAGGGAGAGCCACGGTACTCAGCGGGTACCAGCTTTGATTGACAGCCACCCAGCAAAGTTGACAGATTTGTCAAGTTGCTGACTGCTGACTCAAGTTCCCTGCAATACCCAAGAAATAAACTGCTGTAGTGGAATGATGGGATATACAATCACTTGTCTCCAGTACCCTAATTGAATCAGATTGAACAGTGTTATATGGAATGTAGCATATACATATAGACATTAAACAAATTTAACTTTCAGCTAAATCTGAGTGTTGTGATAGTCTTAATGTCATAAAAGAAAAAAACATTGTCTTAAATCAAGTGCAGAAGCATTTTTATCTTGTAGATAACACTATTTTACAAATCTACTTTTCTTTTGTACTCATATTTACAGTATGCGCCTTGTTTATATTTTTACCAAGAAGATATCTTTTAAGCCATGCTCATTTACATGGAGGTCCTGGAAAAGATAAAACCATTATATATCAGAAATGCAATAGATGTACATGAAAAAATGCAGGTTTCCAAATTATGAGAATTAGTTAGGGAACATTGCAGTTATGGATTCACGGAGCAGCAAAACAAAATGTATACACTTTACAGGAAAATAAATACATAAAAAATAAAACAATCTGCAGAAGTTATTTACAAATATAAAATCAACATTCAGTCTGAATTGCATTAGTAGCAAACTATATGAACAAAAAGCATTTTAAACAGTGTACCAGCACAAAGAATCTGCATAAAATACACAAATACCTAAAGATAAAAATTGTTCTGAAATGACCTTTCTTGTGAATGTTACTCAACCTCACCCATACAGCTCTTTCATTAAGTTAGAGTGGGGTACTTTTGTCTAACCTGTTGTCTTCCATTCATAATGAAGGTTTGAAATGAAAACAATATTCATAGTGGGGCCTTTTATTATGTTTTGTTGTCATTTTGTGTTTAATATATAATGCTGGAAGAAAAACTGAATAAAACAGCAATGGTTAGTACAGTCAACATAAAAGATCATTGGGTTTTGAGTATGTGGTAACTTAATTTAGTTTTGTTTTACTCAGTTTCGACTAAAAGAAAACTTGTCCTGATTGAAAAATGAATGAAAGACTAGGTCTGTTATATTCATTAGTTTATATGCATATTTATTTTTCTTTGTAAATACACTGTTGTCATCAGTTCAGATTTTACAACATACCTCCTGTGAATGGAGTCCATGCAAATATAACACTGCATGGGTGACTAAGTTACTTGATGCACAGAAAATAAAAAATGTACCCTCACCTACCTGACTTTACCACAGCCAGCCAAAAACACATCTGACCCTGTAGCTCAACTTTGAAAATGTCACATTGCTCAGAGATCCGACAATTTAATAAGTAATTCATTAAAAGTAAAATATACACAAAGAAAGAGTGCATGATTTATGAAAGACGTGGCTTTTCAGAGTTTTCATTTCAATACATTTGTTAATTAGCAAGAGACGCATGTCAGAAAAAGATTCATCAGTGCTGGAAGAGAAAGATGCAGCAAATCCATATGCTTAATACCATAAATATGTTACTGAAATTATTGTAAGTGAGGAAAAGGGCACTCTGTTATTGTAACTCTGCAAATCTGAGATGTTAAACAAAATATGAATGAAGTGAAAATTATTTTGTTCATTAAAGAATCTTGATCTGGTGTTAGCTACTAACGCTATTAAACAAACTGTCATAAAATAAATGTTAATATTGCCTGACATCAAATATCTGTTAACAGTCTGTCATTCAATTAAACACTTTAGGCCACTAGGGATATTCTGTTTGGATAAAATCAGATAAGGAGATGTAGAGACTGCTACAAATGGCTCCAGATGTACTTTGTTTGCCAGTGTGGCACTTAGCTGATACCGATATGGTTAACTTGGCATGAGACACACAAAGGAAATCTGATCCCAGTGTCTCCCACTGGAAAATAACCACAAACAAAAGCCAAATGATTATTATTTTTTAAATGGATTTCTGTTCATCTAGATGATGCATGCTGATTCAAATACATGCACACATTCGGAACTCAGAAAATGTACGCAGACCAAAAGAAGAAACCATAAACTAACTAACCCATTCTGCTGTAGAAGCAAATTGCAAAGGAAACTATGACTGCAGACCTGTCATTCTTCATGAAAGCCATTATACTAGGCATTCTACACAGACAAATCCCCTACTTGACATCTTAATTTGCTCCTGTATTGTTAAGAACGATGATATGGCTTGCAGAAAAAAGATCATTTGCCGTCTTTTTTTTTCCTGGCCACTGCTTGCTGCAGTCTGGGAGACTCGGAATGTTGCCTGCTGCCCCAGGATACTTCCCGTGTGTGTCAATTCCATAAAAAAGAAGGCCCTTCATGCAAGCTATGTGCTTAATCCCCAGTTAGTTGATGAAGAGCCTTTTCAGTATGTGAGCACCCCCTGCTGGATGCTGGGGTTCCAGCAATCAAGAAAGTACCAAAGATGGGGGGAAAAGGGTATTTAAATACATGTTTTATAAAAGTGGAAGAGAGTCTGATGGACAAAAGAATGCTTAACACACACACACACTATTTGTTAAGATAAACTAGGTAAAGCACACTCACTGGCCTCTCCTTGATACACCTGCAGGATACAAACAGAAGAATAATTATTTTGCTTCATTACTCTATATAAACTTACAGAAATGCAGAGCTGCTACAGCTCTGATACAGCAGTGTCATTGCAGCCTTTCTGTTGATAAAGCCTGTTGTTTAAGTACTACTACAAACAAATTAAAATTTTAAACTTTAAAAGTCATTTAACCATGAAACAGAAGTTGAAGTGCCCACAATTGTCACAAAACAATTCAAGCAAATTGAAAGTAGAGTTATCACATGGCTGGAGGTTTTTATTTTTTTTTGTTTTTGTCTTTTAGGAACTGAGGCCTGAACTGGCATGCTATAGGACTAATGTAACAGGTCATCTTTAATGTTATAATGTTGTCTCTGGACATGCTGATATAAGGGTTGTGACCAAGAAGCCAAGTGAACTTAATAAATACGTGAAAGGCAAATGCAGTTATTGCAAGCTGTGAAAAGCCTAAGGTAAGTCAATTAATAAATGAATACATGCACACACACACACACATATATATATATATATATATATATATATATATATATATATATATATATATATATATATATATATATATATATACTTGCATGCATAAATAATGATAGCATTCAGATTCTCTGGCCACATATAGATATAGTTGCTTCTAGAATGTCGTATCTCCTGCTTGTCCAGTTATACTTTTAGAGCTCCTGGCTTCTTTAATTACCTCTCGTTCTAAAAACAAAAATGACACAAAAAAATATTTTTAATTGTTTAATGCACCTGCTACTCATTTTATACATGTAACATATGACATCCACTTGATTAAAAAACAATTATGAATGAATTAGACTCTACACATTAAGTCTACCTCACATAAATATCCTTCTCAGAAGGCTGGCCTTTTGTTTATTAGGGGCACAGAGTATAAAAACACACTTTTGTCTGTCTTTGGTGTGAATTCAGTTAAAGCTAGCCTAGCCTATTTTAGTGTATTATTTGTATTTGCATGAAATTTTACTATTCACATCTTATACTAAGTCGGAGTTCAGAATGCATCTAAGTGGTTCATATTTCCAAAGAAATTAACATAGAGGCTCATTAAGAATGTACATGTTCATCCAAGTACTCTTTTTCTTATCTTCAATTATTTTATATACACAATGCTTAAAATAAGCAATGAGGTGACTGGATGTGTACAAGTAGCCAGTATGTACACCCTCACCCATACATAGCCTAGACACTGCATGCCCCATGTTTATGGGAAAGGGCATATTAGCCAAATGAAACAAGATAAATCATCCTTCTCCAGCTCTGAATAATGCCATGAGCTCTTCTGATGATACAAGTCATTATGCGTACTGAGCCGGCAGATCACTTCTTTTCCGAAGGATGGTACACCAGATCATTCCAACAACCCACTGTCTTTATGCATCAGTTTGATGTCAGTGTTCCAGATATGACCTCAGTTATTACATTGGCTAGAACCCACAATGGTCTGATGGAAAACATATGTGCTACCAGCAATGTCATCATATCAGTATAACTTAAAATGACCAGGTATAGTAGATACAACAAAATATAAAGGCGCCACTAAAAATAATAAGATAATATGCGAAACAGCTTGGACTGAAGCATGATTTGCATAGTTTTTAATTCTGTTTAGGCTGTCTCAATGTGTGTTGGTCCATACTAGCTTTCATCTGTACATTTACAGGTTTCTGGCTGAAGTTCGTGGCTTTCTATTCACTATAATGAGTACAGTAATTAGAATTTAACATTTATAGAACTTGTATGAATAAAAAAAACATTTGAGTGTATATAAACATATAACAGATATTTATTACCACATGTAGGATTCAGTTATTAGGATGTCTGCCTTAACAAAAAATAAAAATATTCCACACGATAAAACAAAGTGGTACTATCTGGTGGATAATTAAAAACGTCATTTCAAAATACAACTGCATGTTAATTTTTACACACAGAACTTATTTAATGATTTGTCCCTATCCACTTATATGTACATGTGTAAAATAAATGATAAGAATTGCTGTTTCTGTACCTGCCTTAAAACCAGGAAGTGAAAGGGGAGGTCGTCCTCACTAATTTGTCTGCCTGAAAGACTACTAAACAGCTTTCCATTCTTGAGTGTCCAAGTGCTGTCCCTTGAGCCTAAAATAGTGGTATTTTTAACTTTACGATGTTACCTGGCCCCTATCCATGTTCCATTGGCAACCTAAGATACAGTGTCATCCAAGAACCACTGGGACATCCCATGTGACCTTAAAATATGTTTACTGTCTCAGATATAGCTCAGAAATTGGACCATCACCAACACATTTTATGACACCAGATTGCCAGTGAACATAATTCTGTCAAACATCCCCAGAATTCAATTAAAACTCTGCTTTTTTGATTGGTACTCTTATTAAATGGTTCTCAAATTGGCAGTTTTGAATGTATTTAGTAGACTGTGGTAAAGAGAGCCAATTTCTACACAAACATTACAAGATAAACTTATTCACTTATTATACATTTATGTCCCACAGCTTCCTTCCCAATATACTTAATTGTCTACAAATGACAGTAATAGCAGAAATTCATTTCATGAACTAATGAAAAATTCTGAAGAGCAGAATTCTCCTAACTTTGGAATACCCTTTTCAGAACTGCCGCATAAGGGATGAACTTTGATCCATGTGCCAGTAGGGTATATGACAAAGGTACATTGATAAAAAGGCCAATGTGACTTGAGGTCCGTTTTAACCAATAAAATCAGGTTCTAATCTCAGACATTATGTCAGTAAAAGTATCCTGAAAACATCAAAGTAAATGAAATCATCATTTACCAAATATTTCAAAATTAAAAAGCAAGGGTGTTCAGGTGATATGCAACAAATGGGGCAGTATTTGTAGGAAGCAGGCCAAGTGGAACCAAGTGACACAATTTAATGCTTAGAAGTCATGTGCAGGGTGTGTGTGTGTGTGTGTGTGTGTGTGTGTGTGTGTGTGTGTGTGTGTGTGTGTGTGTGTGTGTGTGTGTGTGTGTGTGTGTGTGTGTGTGTGTGCATGTAAGCACATAGACATGCATACAAGTACATGTGTGTGCATGGATATAAATACATGTATGCATGTAGACATGTGTGTTTGTGTGTGTGTGTTTGTGTGGGTATGTGTGGGTATGTTTACATATGCATGCATACAGATTCATGTGTCTGCATGCCTGTATATGCATGTGTATGTGTACATGCTCCCTTGATTGTGCATGCATATGCATGTGTGTGTGTGTGTGTGTGTGTGTGTGTGTGTGTGTGTGTGTGTGTGTGTGTGTGTGTTCAAGACAGTGTGTATCTGTATGTATCAGCATGTATTTCAGTAACTGTATATCTGTGAGTTCATATGTCTCTCCATGGCTGGATATCTTTGTCAGGAGCACTGAGCACTGTAAGATGCATTGATACATGGAGAGAAATACATGCATTTGCATGTTACAAAGATACTGTGGAATATAGTGCTACAGTTTCCAATATCTCTGTCATATCAGACAGAGGAACATGAGAAGAATGTAGGAAGCAAACATCTCACACCTTTCTGTATGACACCAGTGACTGTAGCCTTCTTTTACTATCATTGGCAACCTTGTGCTTTATCAAACTGCATACTGGACAACTTCAAGGGGCCTCATGAAGTCACACTTTCACTGATGAAGGTGTTGCTCATTATCATATGCAAAACAGCAGGAGCAACACTCAGGGTTCATGGGTCACAATAGTCCAGGACATCATACAGTGGGAAAATACAGTTTGTGCTCTTATGCAAAAGATATGGAAAAAAAAACAGAGGTAGGAAAAAGTGGACAGTATCTTCAGTTTGGAAATAAAGTGACAGAAAACAGCATTTAACTGAATTAATAATATCACTAGACTCATTTCTGCTTCTGTTGCACATAGTTTCTGTGGTGATCTAAAATGCTCCTCCAGCTCCCTGATTCTGTAGTACTCCAAACAACTGTTTGCAGTTTTAGACAGCAACTTGATCATTCATTAGAGGAATTCTATTACTGATCAAAATCATCTTATCAAGTGTGGAATTAGAAATTGCATTTTCCACAGGGTAAAGATCCCTAACTCCACCCACATAGTGCAATTTTCTCAATTACCCTCCTCCAATTATACAATTAACACCTGGGTCAGGTTACCTCAGGGTAAGGGAAGGTCCCTGCAGTGACCAGTCTATATTTTTGACCATTTTGTGTTCTTTACTCATT
>NC_056737.1:964705947-964710185 GCF_019279795.1 Protopterus annectens
GTCAAGGAACACTGTCTCCTGAATAGCAGGATCATAACCTAAGACTGCAGCATATCTATCCTAAAGGTTCATAGATGGGTTAAGGTTACCTGTCTTCCTAACCAGTTATGGCAGTTTAGTCTGTCGCCATGCAGTGCTTTGATTTTTACAGCATCTCATCAATTTCTTTTTTTTTTGTAAGTTGAGTAGAAAATTGTAAATTATTATGTCTATCTGTCTTTCAGTTACCATATACTTTTGCATCTAATTGTATTTGTACGATATTGTTGTACAAAACTTTGCTTATTAATATTAGCCTCCCACATATGTACCAGATATTGGAGGAAACACAACACCCAAACACTCGACAGACCTTGAGCACCCAGTAAACACAAAAACAGGCACTTACTCAAGCAGTGCCTACTTTAGTGCTCCCACATCTGTGTCTATAATATGGTGCACGTAACCGAAGATGTTTACATCTTCTCAAGTAATCTAGTTTTCATAATGACATTATTTAGTAAACCTCGTTTGTATCAACCCCGTGATCTTTACTTGTCCAGCATGATAAATGCAAAACACATTTTATATGTAAGAATAGATCCGACGTTTACTGTTTTGTAATGAAGTTAGACTGTTTTTATGCCTAGTTGTGATATTTTTAAATATGTGTTTTATCTCTTTCGATGGTCTCCAACAAATTGTCTGCATGTGTGTTCCAAAAGAAAAGTCTGCAGACATCAATATACATAAATCTTTCATTTAATTTCTCCAAGGCTTTTGGGTTTCTAATACCATGACAAGAATGGACCCCATTCATAAGTCAAAGTATGATTAAATTTCATGAAAACAGTACTGTTTCAATCTTTGATGTTAGCCAGAAGTGCTCTTTGCAGCACCCACAATGTGTACAGAACTGACTCCTTCTGCAACTCATTTAGAGTTGCATAAATTGGCAGCATATCTACAAATGACTGTAAATTCTTTTTTTTTTTTTTTTTTTTTTGACACCCATTGCTCGTACTATAATTGGAACTGTCTGGGTATCCTTCATTCACAATTTTTCCCAATATAAAATAAATTACAGGGACATTTCAGTACATAAATGTGTATATAGTTCACTATCCTGAGCTTCTTATATTAATCTTTCATCTTTTAGTTTAAATTCACCTCTCCTTAACAATTCCTGCATCAGATCCTGATCAACACGAGGTTGTTCCATAAGTTTTATGTGCTTTCAACTATATTTATACATTTTCCACATTTCTTGCTTTCTCATCTGATCCTTCTCTTTGTATTCTTTCTTTTGTTTTTTGGCAGATTAAGTTGATGTCTGATTTTTGTCTACTTCTGGTTTGGTTTCCATTCAAACAACAAAACGGAGCCAGCAACCTAGGTACAAATCCAATAAAATATAAAAGACTTTATTACTAATTTCCTTGTAGTAACATCATGACAATACAGGCCGGTTTCGGCTGGCAAAAAAACACAGCCTTCTTCAGTGAGAAACAGAACAAGAAAGATGTTGCAGTTTAAATAGTATTATGAACTCATCTTATTGGTTCATTTCAAAATTGCTCATTTAGTCCAGGTGAAAAAAGTGCACCTAGTTTTGTAATCCATTTCTTTTCTTTAGTATCTAGCATTGAGTGCCATCCTGTTTTATTAAATTTAATACCCTTGACCAAATCAATCACAATAAAAGAAAATTTGGCAGTTTGATGTTTCAGAGTGTGTTTGTACAAAGCATTATTCATTTTCTTATTTTTAATATTGCTCACATGTTCAGAAATTCATAATCTCAATGGACGAGATGTCTGGCCAACATAGAAAGACCCACAAATACATGTGGCCAGATAAACAAGCCAGTCACTGCTGCAATTTGCAAAGAATGGAATATCATATACCCTTGAGCAATTCCTGCTAGTGAATTCTTTGCATTTTGTAATTTTGTCACAATTACTGCAATGACCACAGGGGAACACCCAACTAGAGGTTTCCCAGTCATAGTAGTTTGTAAAAACTGTGCATTCCTATCAGTATGTGTATGTTTATAATAATTAAAGCATGACGCCAAATTTTTTCCTTTACGGAATGAAAATAAACATCTGTCCGGTAATATGTCTGATAATTCTGGTAAACTTAATAAAATATTCCAGTTCCTCTGGACACTGTTGATGAGAACATCTGAATTCCTAGCATATGTTGTTACGAACCTGATCGGCTGTGTGGTCCCCTAATCCCTAGACTTATAGGTTAACAAATCCTGCCTAGATAAGGTCTTGGCCCAATTGCTGGCCTTCAGAACATGTCCCATAGGATATCCCCTAGCTCAAAATTTGTTGGTGAGGTCGCATCTGTGTTCTTGAAAGGTATCATCATTGGAACAGATGCGCCTCATATGTATGAATTGGGATTTGGGTATATTTTTAGCAATGTGTGGAGGATGAAAGCTGGATGCATGTAGGACCGTGTTGTATTCAGGATATTTTCTGAATACCTGTGTGCTTAGGGGATGATCTGACTGTCTTGTTATTAACACATCAAGAAAAGTTATTGTGTCAAGATGGTAATTAACAGTAAAATGTAAACCCCATTTATTGTCATTCAAATATGAGACAAATTCAGTTAGGTATTCGACATCGGCCCACCACACCATCCAACAATCATCCAAATAACGTCTCCAGATATCAATTTCTGAAAGATATATGTTATGGCTGCTATTATAAATGATATGTTCCTCAATATATGCCATGAAAAGGTCAGCATAAATGGGAGCAAAAGATGCTCCCATTGCTGTACCTTTGATCTGCCAAAAACAGATGTCTTGATAAAAAAAGACATTATTGGTAAGGACATGCTCTGCAAGGCCAACAAGAAAAGAACTGAAATCTGATTCATATAAATGTGCCTTATTGAGCCAATGAGTCAAGGCTTCCAAACCCACCTCATGCGGAATGTTGGTATACAGGGAACTTACATCAAGTGTACACATCAGCCAACCAGGTTCCAACTGTGTATCTGATATAATGTGTAAGAATTCAGTTGTATCCTGTAAGCGAGACCGAAGATGGGTCAATAAAGGCTTAAGATATCTGGTCAAAAACAAGGATAACGGTTCAGTAAGATAACCCCAACCAGAGACAATTGGTCTACCTGGGGGGTACACAGGATCCTTGTGTATTTTTGGAAGAAAATAGATATATTGATTAATAGGATCCTGAATAGTTAGTTGTTGAAACACAGAAGTAGTTATAATGCCAGTATCTCTAGCATTAATAAGGAACTCATCAATCAGTTTCTTAAATCTATATGTTGGATTTAAGCACATTTCAGCATAGTAACGTCTATCAGATAATTGTCTCCTAGCCTCTTTGTCGTAATCCGACCAATTCATGACAACAACTGTACCACCTTTATCTGCTGAGATGACAACTATATCCTTATTTTGTTGTAGTTCAGAAATAGCCTGTTTTTCACTAGATGACAAATTATTGGGTTTAAAACGTATTCAGAGCTGGTAAAATGTAGATCTTTGAGAATAGTGCTCTGAAAAAGATGTACAATAGGGTGCATCGGAGGAAGATATTTTGATTTATGATATATGAATTTATCATGATCATATGATGCAACCCCATCCCCAAATTGTAATTTCAAATTGAGAGTTCTACAAAATGACATAACATCTTGTGCCAACAAATCCTCAGATATTACAAAACCAGGAATGAAAGTTAAGCCTTTATTAAGAACAGCCAAATGGGACGGTGACAGAACAAAATCAGATAAATTTAAAACATTAGAGTGAACATCATGATTTATTTCTGCGTTACCAATTTTAGCAAACTCTGAATGTTCTCGATTCCTTTTGTGTTTCCTGCCCCCACGTTTATATTTCCCCCTAAAGGGGCAAAATCCTGAACTCTCTTAGGGTTTGGTGAATCCGATGCTGGCTGTATGTCACTATCTGTATATGATGAAGGTTCATCAGTAGATGAACCATTAGCTACAGATTTTTTACGCAATATAGACCTGGGTCTTTTCCTCTTTGATGTTCTGACTGGTTGTGGGTTAAATCGAACATGTTTAGAAGGGTAGCTGAAAGGGTTGGCCCCTTGATAATCAGATTGGTCACGCTTGGATTTTTTAATTTTTCTAGATTTTAACTATTCCTCAAGATTCGTGAGATCATTAGCCACTTTGTTAAGATATTTCTTAAAGAATACTTCACCCTTAAATTTTTGTACAATTTTCTGTGGTTA
>NC_056737.1:964753438-964875938 GCF_019279795.1 Protopterus annectens
TAATAAAGTAATTATGGGAAATGGTTTTGTCCTACAATCTCAGGACATTTGCCATTTTGTCATTGTTTTTGCAGGACACAACTGCCCAAAGGGGGACTGTCCCTCACAACGTGGGACAGGTGGTAACCCTACACATATCCTGTTACTGTACCGTGGACTGGTGACCATCCCGACACGCGGATATGTATTGATGCAGGTCAACATTTCCATGGCTGGCGTTACCTGCCCTGCCCACCCTCCAGGATGATCGGGTTGTCGGTCACTATGTTTACTATGTGGTGATTTCGCGTCTTACTTATCTGTGAACTTGCATCCCTGGGTTCCATATTACCCTGTTGTACTTTATATCTGTGTATGCGTACATATATTTCTACATGTGTACTGATATGTATTTCCGTATCTGTGTATGCACATGCGTACATGTGTGGTCGACTTGCGGCGATAGTGGCAGCATATGGCTACGCCGTGTGCTGTAGAACCGGCGTGCATTGAGGTGTTGGCGTTCCATGCTCTGCTGGCTATTGGGTGTGCAGTGTTTGGGCGGTGCCTTTGTTGAGTCACACATACGTCCGCATACGGTACACATTACGGGTGGACATGTTTGTGTGGCGTCCATTTTACTGTGTGTGCAGGTCAGGAGGTGTCAGTCCATGGGGCCTACACTGTCAAAGTATGTGCTATGCGTTCCCTCTTTGCCAGGGCATAGGCATATTGGGTGCCTCTGTCTACCTACTGGGGCTGGCTCAGTGTGTCCATGGCGCTGAACGCCTGTGCCTGTGCTTGCCCTGGCAGTTGTGGCGGGCTTGGTGGCCCTCCGGCATTATGTCCCTGCAGCAGCTGTTTCCGCAGAATCATATTGTGTAGCATACAACATACTATGAATATGTGGGCACTTGTGCCTGGAGAGTACTGCAAGGCTCCACTGGATGTATCCAAGCACCGGAACCGTGATTTCAACATCCCGAACACATGCTCTATGATTATTCTCGTTTGTGCGTGTGCCTCATTATGGCGTTCTTGCATGTGTGTGTGCATTTCTGATGGGTGTCATTAACCACGGCTCCAGTGCGTAGCCAGCATCCCCACAAGGTGACCTTGTGTGATGTCCCCACTGGTGAATACCTGATACAGCTGTGAGGCATGCCAGATATGGGAGTCGTGGTAGCTTCCAGGGCTGCCAGCACACACATCCATGATAATGCCCTGCGCATTGCACACGACCTGGCAATTGATGGAGGGGTATCCCTTGCGGTTTATGTAGCGTCTACCCTGCTCCCCAGGTGGTGACTTGATTTCTATGTGCGCACAGTCTATCGCACCCCGGATCCCCCGGTATTGTGCCACATGGTGGAAGCGGCGCATATTGCTAGCCAACTCCTCCTGAGATGTGGGGAACTTTATGTGCTCATGGGCATGTGGTAACATGGCATCCAGGAACTGGTGTAGTACCCTGGATGCTGATGCCTGTGAGATGCCCATTATGTCCCCGGTGGGCCTTTGAAAGGTACCTGTAGCCAGTATTCGCAAGCTCACACATACCTTTGTGTCCACTGGGATGGGCTCCCCTCTGTTGTCTCTTGTTCTCAGGCGCCGCCGGCACAGCTCCACTATTTGCTGTAACGTGTCCCTGTCCACCCTGTAGCGCTCTACTATCTCCAGGTCTCGCAGCCCCTGGTAGGTCACCCTTGGTCTGAACACTCTCCTTCTCCTGTGAGGCCTACGGTAGTTGTCGGCACCACCCTCCGCAACTCCGTCTGTCTCTGCCACATACCTATGCATCACAGCCACGGCGGCACCCAGCATATACATGTTAAAAGTTCCCCGTCTGTTTACACCCTACGGTGCGGCGTTTGGGAAATTGCGCTGTGTGTTGTGTGCATTCACATTTATTACTGTTGTGCTGTATACCCGGTGATGTCATTGGGTGTGTCTGTGCGGCCGTATCCATGGATTATTTCCGTGGTTTTACGGTTGCAACTGCAACGGTACTGCCTGTAGTGTTACATTACAGTTGCCTGCATTGCCTTCGCCTTGCATCTTACATTACTGCATCCTGCAGGCACATGGCATATGATGCATTTTATCTGCAGCCACAGTTATGCTACCTCTGTACTTGGCTGTGCTATTTCGGTTCTTTGCTCTTTGCATTTCTACTACATCCCCTACTATCTTTGCACTCATATGCCTCCCCTTTCCGTTATGCAGGAGTCTGCATGCAGAGTTATCAGCTGCCGGCGCTTGCCCTTCCTGCATTGATTGGTGTTAATTGCTCATTACGGATCCATTTACACTGCTTCCGCATTTCCTCGTATTCTCCGCATTACCTTCCTATATCCGTGGTTGTTGACGGTGAGGCCGCCACATGACTGGTTTAGGAACGTAGTCATACTCGTGCACATGCATTTGTACGCCGCATTATGTACTCTCAGCACATCTATTTCCTAACACGCCAGTCCTGATGCTGTGATGTGCATTGTACAGCCCAGATTTGCTGACATCCAATATCCTTCCTCCTACAGTGGCACACCCCTCTGTGGTTGACATGTATCTCGTGGTAGGCCACTCCTCGGTGTAGTACCGCCACGCCGCTTGCTCCATCCTTACGCCGGCGCTTTTTACGATTCACTATTATCTGCCTCATTTGCATGGAATTGACTACTAATACATGGTTACGGCGCCGGACACCGCCACCACTCCTTGACAACCATTGCGCTGGGGTTGCAGCTTTACATACATACTATGGTGTGTGGTGGCTGTGCAGCTGATTTGTGTTCTACTGCTCTTTTAGGACATTGTCATATTATTTCATTGCTTTGCAACTTCTGTGCACATATCCCGGGGGTCTGCTGTTCTTTCTACGTACGTGCCATTAATGTCATTTTTTACATTTTGTGCATATTTTCTTTGGACATTCTCGGTGCCTTTCCACATTGGCATATTGCACCTATATGATACCTGACTTTGACAGCCTTCCGTTACTCCTCCGGTATGTTTGGGTAAATGTAAACCGCTTTTGGTTTACATTGCCGCGTTCTTACGCCACGCCCGCGCCACGTGGATCGCTATTTGCCCTCATTTGCATGGTGCAATACCGCACACAGTGTGTTTTGCATACCTACGCCGGGGGGCGGAGACGGTCCGGCGCACGCCGGTAGTGCACGTGGGATTCATTCATACCTGAATCGCTAAGCAGCCATATTTGGCGTTATAACGCCGACGCTATGCTGGCGCCTGGCGCAAGGTTCATGAATCCCGGGGAGTGTCTATATGCTGGAACCGACCATAATTGGCCAAAACAAAAGAACGACCATGCAGTAATGAGACAGTTCCGATCCCAGACACCGCTCGATACTAATTTCTGAATACCTTCCAGACCAAATAGCCCCGAAAAACAAAAAATGATGTGTAAGGGCTAAGAAAGTATTTCTTCAGCAAAACACAGTACCTGGAATCAGCGGTTGCTGGATATCATAATATCCCTCAGACGACTCGCGAGCCCATCAAAATGGCCACTGATGTTAAAAAATAGTTATTGAAGCAATCCTCAAGCTCAAAGGACTGTCTTATTATCCAAAAGTACAATGTTTGCAGGCAAAAAGCTGTTAAATGTCCACAAGGGTAACTGATGAGAGAAACTCCAAATCACCACGTGAGTTCATCAGCCACGATCAGGGTTGATGAAAAATAAATTCTAATAACTCTGAAACAACTCACACAAACACAAAATCCATTGATCAAGGGTAAAAAATAGGAACAGTAGTTGTATATATAGAATCCAGATGGCACAAGGAGCCAAAACGAACCAAAATGGTAAAAAGACAAAATAGTGACCGTAGATAAATCATACAGCCAACATCGGATCCATGGCCCCTGCAGGATGTAGTAAATAGTGTAACACTCAAAATCAGCCTCCTGCGTGTGGAATGTTGCACGGCACCCAAAAACAACAGTACTCAAACAACAAAACGGAGCCAACAACCTAGGTACAAATCCGATAAAATATAAAAGACTTTATTACTAAATCCCTTGTAGTAACATCATGACAATACAGACCGGTTTTGGCTGGCAAAAAAACACAGCCTTCTTCAGTGAGAAACAAAACAAGAAAGATGTTACAGTTTAAATAGTATTATGAACTCATCTTATTGGTTCATTTCAAAATTGCTCATTTATTCCAGGTGAAAAAAGTGCACCTAGTTTTGTAATCCATTTCTTTTCTTTAGTATCTAGCATTGAGTGCCATCCTGTTTTATTAAATTTAATACCCTTGACCAAATCAATCGCAATAAAAGAAAATTTGGCAGTTTGATGTTTCAGGGTGTGTTTGTACAAAGCATTATTCATTTTCTTATTTTTAATATTGCTCACATGTTCAGAAATTCGTAATCTCAATGGACGAGATGTCTGGCCAACATAGAAAGACCCACAAATACTTGTGGCCAGATAAACAAGCCAGTCACTGCTGCAATTTGCAAAGAATGGAATATCATATACCCTTGAGCAATTCCTGCTAGTGAATTCTTTGGATTTTGTAATTTTGTCACAATTACTGCAATGACCACAGGGGAAACACCCAACTAGAGGTTCCCCAGTCATGGTAGTTTGACACTGATATGCACCTGCAAAACTAAGCAGGTAAGTCACCTCAGATCTGGTCTATTCATGTTTCAAAACTTCACTACGTATGGATCTGCTGAGGTCAGCAGATATGAATGCAGTCCTACAAATGCAGATCTGTACTTCTAATCAATTTTGAGGAGGCCCATACTTCCTTTAGAATGAGGAATATGTAATCTTGGTATACACTGATTTTTATGCATCATTTGATAAGCGTGAAGCATTTTCATATTTTCCTGTCCAGCGTATCCAATATATTTTGGGGCCAGTCAATCACCCCAAAACTGTAAGCTAGAACAAGAAGAGTAAATTGGTTTATAGCTTGGATTTTATTCCTAGATGTCAGGGCTGTTTACAATATTAATTTTAGTTTTCTAAAATATTCCTTACTGAGTTTTGTACACATTTGTTCATTTTTTATTGTCGGGCCTTCATCAATTCCAAAATAGTTTACACTGCCTCCAGCTCCAGTTCCTTTATATCACATTCCTGTACAAGGCTGATATTTTCTTGGTGCACAGCTTTCCAGCTATAAATGTTGCATGTTTATCAAGACCATGTGACATGGCTCATAGGTTCATAGGTGTTTACTAGGCTAACGACCACAAGGGCCTTTTTAAGCCTAGCCATGCATCCTGGTTACCTGTCTGCATCAGAGACATAGCTGCCAAACCAGGGATGAATTTTCAGTTTCCAATCCAATTGTCCAAGTTGCACTTGAATTGCGTTAGGGAGGAACTCTGCTTCATATGGATGGGGAGCCTCTTCCATAAATGGGGTAGTCTCTGGGATACATACCTATCTCTCCAGCAGGTCCTATTTATATCACAGGCAAAGTTTAAGTCTTTAGAATAGGTAATTCTGGTACTGGTTGTTTTGTGGATATTCAGGAGGTCCATCAGAGTGTGGTCTGACAATGCCAAATCTCTGATGAGTTCTGATACCCTTGATAAGTGTAAGGATGGGCTTGGGACACTAGCCTAATCACGCTATGTTCTGATGCACAATAAATATAAGAATGACCCAAAATTACCAGATTTTTATTTAAAAATATATATTTTGTGACAACTACTAATTACCAAATAAACTAATGTAAGATAAAAAGTCACCCAATGACCAATGCTCCACTCTCTTAATAGCTTTCACTGCCCTTCTATCTCTCACCAAATCTGTTGCCCTTCCAATGAAAAATGAATGAGTAGAAAACCTCTCTCCTTGAAGCCTAGACAATGAAAAGCCTTCCTTATCACACACAAAAAATGATTGTCTGTTATCACACTTCCTCCTTGCAACCAGAAAACCAACTCCTGTGACAGCTGCAATCTTCTAGCCAACAACACTGGACACATCATCTCATTTTTATCCATCTGCAACACAGTCTGCAAACCCCTAACCATCTGGTCTGTTTTGGATCTCAGCAACCATATCTCCACTGACACAGGAAATATAACCACATCCTACCACATCAGCAGCCCAGCAACTCGTTCACCCTGAATGCTCCACTATAAATCCATACTGACAATGTCTCCCACAAACTATAATCTGCTGAGTTACTTTTCAATAATCTCAAGCCCCTCAACAAAACCTTAAGAGCCTGCTTAGTCATTGGCCAATACCTATCACCCTCCTACCAGCAGCCCTACCACACCTTTCAATGTACAAGCTATTGCCCACAACTTTGTCAAATCCTGCAGCCCCACTACCCGAGCAAATATGATAATGGCAGCCAGGTCCACATTAACTGACTGAACTGCCTTTCCCTTAATTAAATCCTGAGCTAAATATTGCTGTAGCACCTTCAACAACCAAGCTCCTTCCTCCTCATGCAACTGCAAAACAAATTCATTAAACTCAGATAATACCTTACTATATGACTTCCTCATTGAAACTGTGCAAGATTGCTAAATCAGTCATCCTGTCACCTCAGTCCAATCTGCCACACCTCCTCTGGCAACATGATTGGTTCACCTTCTGCCTCTGGAACTAATTGCTGACACCTGTGAAATTGAAAACAAGAAAGTCTGTCAACAATCACATTTTTAGAACCCAGCAATTGTACACCTGTAAAAGAAAACTTTATCAACAAACTCTGCAAAACCAGTTTTCTTAAAAACTAATAAAAGCAACTGTAGGTGACTGTAGCCCCTGTAACACAATGATATTGTCAGAATTGAAAATCACCCTCCTACCATGCAGCTGTTGCTGCCACACTACTGAAGCCAGCCAAACAGACATCAATTCCATGACAGCCGCACCCTTTTTCTGCTTATCTTCCCAATCGTCTGGCCAATTAACTGCAAATCATTCTCAGTTAAAAAATGTTCCCATCCAAGTCCCCCCTGCTGCATCTGTAAAAACTGTAAATGCTCCTGACCTGCCCAATCCACCTGCCAAAACAAAATGCTATTAAAATGATCCAAGAAAGACAACCACAACTAAATTTGCTCGAGCAAGCTTGCCAACTCTTACCCAATGATGTTTGCTACTCCCCCCTTTTAAGAAAAATCACACAGACCCACAAAATGTATGACCAAGATTAATTTCCCAGCATGCAAAGTTCAGTAGCCCTAAAGGCTCCATGACATCCCGAATCCACACCTTGTTCCTGTCCCGCATCCAAGCAATATTCTCTTTCAAAAGCTCTATCTTCTCAACTGCAAGACAAAGCAAACCTGTACCCATATCCACTGACAATCCCAAAAAACACAATGCCTTGGTAGGGTCCTCTAACTTCTGTGTAGCCAGTAGAAGACCCAGCTCTTCACACATGGCCAGGAACACCTGCATACCACCCAGCACCCCTGCAAACTCTTTGCCAACCAAAAAAAAAATCATCCAAATAATGTACAGTGTTCTGAGTGCCCACTCATTGTTGCCACATCCAATGAGATGTGGTGTTAAACTTCTCAAGTGTGTCACAAGCCACTGAGTACCCATTGGCATGGCCTTAACAAAAAATATGTATTGTCCACAACCATGCCCAACAAAGGCCACTCCTCTTCCCATGCTGGCAGCATTTGGAACACAGATTCAGTATCAACCTTTACCAACCACAGTTCTTTAAACCTTGTAATGACTGCCGCCACTTCATCCAGTGAAGCATACCTAAACTTTGAATCCTCTCTGGAAAGGAAAAGTAGACCGAATTCCCTTCTAGATAGGGCAAATGGTAAATCAACCAAAATTCACCAGGAGTCTTTTTAGAGACCAATCCCAACAGTGACACTTTAGAAATGACAAAAGAAGGGTAATCAGAAGGACCCAGTAGCCTGTTTGGGCACAGCACCTTTTCCACCAAACCTTTTAATACCTCCTCCGTCTCCTACACAGAATGTACATTTTTAAAAACTAAGCCATTAATAGAAAACCCCAAGGAAAACCCAAATGTCAAGTCCACTGCATCCTTTGAATCTAGAAAATGACTAAACATGTGACTAAATACCTGCATATTAATGGTGAATGGGAAACCCAGTTTCCTCCTCTAGCCCCAAAAAGACAAGCTTCCTCTCTGTCCACAGAAACTGTCCCACCCATGAAACACCTGTAAGCCTTGAGGTGGAAGAGATAAGGATCCCATATTGGTCATGAAAGAGTCCCCATTGATCAAATTCCCTTCTCAACTGCCACATTGAGATGCTGGATGCACTCCCGCACAGTTCAAACAAGTGTGCAAGAATCAGCATGTCACCACCATGTGATGTCCTGCACTGAATGCTCAGCACACTCCAGCCACTTTAACCCCTAACTTACTCCATTTAGTGAAGCCCCCAAAAGTATCCAACATGGTGGCCAGTCAAATGTCAGGGTGCCTAACTTCCCACCTCAATGACTAATCCACCGCTTCCCATTTTCGGAACTACTGATTATAAAACATCCAATCATTCCCGGCATGTAACCTTTGCACCTCATGAATTGTGAGAAAATAAGTCAAAAGTGGTAAGGCCAGTGAATTATCCTTGTCCAGCCAAACTGCCATGCAGTTCCCCAAGCGCAGCACCCAATCTCCCATGTCCTAGCTCGAAGCCTTCTGACCCTGCTCCTGCTAAATGCCACAAAAGCCATCAACAGATCCTTGTTATTCGCCACCTCTGATTTCAACAAATGTTGTACCCCTTCTGCATGAATTAATTAAAATATGTTAATATACTTGCCTTTCCAGATCTTCTCTTTCATTGATGGAGGAATATGTTTGGTCAAAAAGACACCCCCTTCTGCATTGACCAAAGTTTGAGTAGTTAACCAGTCGGATCCCACCTCTTGCTGCGATGAGAGGGGGGATTGAATAATACTTATGTGGCTTGAGGAAATCAGCTCACTTTTAAGCACAAGTATGAGAACATAAAATTTAAATGGAAAAAAAAATAGAAAATGCCAAGAAGAATATGAAGATATGAAGAGCTGTGTTATCGCCAAAAACAGAAAAATTGCAAATTATGAGGAAATGCAGGTGAAGATTTTGCTGGTATGTGCAGAGCACATCAGTGACTCTGGATAACAGTTTATCTGTACATCTAGTAATCTTTATAAAGGAGAAAATAGTGGCCATCAGAGAGGCAAACGGGTTCATGTCGATCTAGACAAGGCTGTTTCAATGAACACGGATGAGGACCATAAGCTAACTCTCCCCCAATCAATGCCTCCTTCTGCAACATGCCCAACCTCCATAAGAAGATCCCGATCCACCACTCTACCTGCATCTTCATCATTATTATGTACCGCCTCCCTATTTACTCTCTAACCTCCTAGTCCCGGGCCCCATGAAATCTGCACTACCTCTATCTAATCCTGACAAAATATCATTACCTGAGCTGATATTGGACCCTGTTCAATCACCTGGGTACTAAGGCTTGACATTTGACCTCACTTTCCCTGTGCCACTATATTGCTCTTTGATGCCTGTGCTCACCTTTTCTTTTTTGATGTATGGGATGCATGATTCATAGGAGACTCTGTCATTGGCAGCTCTCGGAACAACTCCTCTGCTTGTGATACAATCACCACCTATCTCTGCTTCAAACTGTGAGATCCAGCCATCTGTCCAAAGAAAGAAACCACTATGAAAATAAAATTCTCCCCTGCTGAACTGCATATAACCCCCCCCCCCCTTTGTAAACAACAGCCCAGAAATAGAGATGGATTTGCATCTCAGTTTAGCTTAGAAATCTGCTGAGATAACATTGTGTATATGTTAACCTGCAACTTCAAAAGCTATTTAGAATGCACTGACAAAATATGAAGCAAAATTGTATATTCTATGGTAATCCAGCTGGAATTCTCCACCATGGGTGCAATGTAGTTTAATGATTTTGACTTTAAGGCATACAGACTGCAGTAAAAAAAAATGTTAATATAGCCTGATATTCAAATCACTAGAAATAACCTGATCAAATCCCCACATTAGCTTTTTATTCAATCAATAAAATATTAATTGAAAAACATACAACTTACCAGACATAGGTGTCATTACATTCAACAACATTCCATTGCTATTGTATTAGTTAACCTGGGAAATGTATATCCATTTAAGCATAGTTGTCAGCAGTTTGTCTCTTTTCTAACAGATATAAAAAGTCCCTTATCTCGGTAATATGCACAGAATAAACTTCTTAAGGTCACACAGGAGGTAAATGAGAGTGGAGGAAATCAAACTCTGTACTACAGACACTGCATCTCATAGCTTTAACCCTTTGTGCCATTTACCAGAGAACAAATTGGGCAAACTTGCCAACATGATTTATCCCATTTTGTTTCCTCGTGTCTTCTGTTCTCTCTCTCTCTCTTCTTTTTTTATTATTTACCAAGTGAAATAGAGCACATAGCAGCAGGCTCGGCTTCAAATATAATACTTCTGTCAGGATGGCCTGCCACTAACTCCCTCCCCCTCCAATGGTTTATGTCGCAACTGAGCATGTGCAGTGAACAACCATTACTCTCGGTTGCTTTACAGCTTGCAAACAACACTCAAGACTGCTATTTCTACAAAACACAGTCTCTCCTCAATAAAACAACACAACGGTGAGGGATCATGGCTGACTAAACCATTTAAAGACCAAAACCACCAATGTGAATGAAAATTAAATAAAGGGAAATCATAATCAGTCACAACAAACCCAATAACAAAGTGACTGTGTACAAAGCTCAAGACACCGTAACAACTGAAATACATCTGCCAACACCACCAATGACTGTGATAGAGTTCACAAATTACATAAATCCATAAAATGCCATAACCAGAAGCAAGGATGCCCCCAAATAACAAAACAGTTGACAAGATTAATGATAAAGGAAAAAACACTCCTATAGTCTCTAGAAAGCATTACATCATTTAGCATATTTGGTCCATTTCAGGTGAAATCTAACTGAGAGGTGTTGTCATCCAGGCAGCCATAGTGGTACTTCAAGGTCTTTTTTCTGTTCTCCTTAACCCTACCTTGTGTGTACTTTGTAAAGAACCAGGGAAGGGATTTGTAATGGGCTGACTATGGGAGGATGTCCCTCACTTTGGCCAGGGATGCTGCAACCATTCCCATCCCCTCACAGCATGAGTGGTGTTCTCTCTCTCTCTCTCTCTCTCTGGTCTCTACACAAGGGATCACACGGTCCTGTATGTGTGAACCCAGTTGTCCCTCCCAGAAGAGGCAAGTGAACCATGCCTCTTTACCCCCCCCCCCCCCCATGGGCCTGGTTCCTGTAGCACTGGGTCACCTGAGTTGCAGTAAAGATTCTTGTGTTTTGTTATACAAGTATGGCAGCCTCTCCTTCTGAATAAAAAGGAATATGTCCATAGTTATTAGATGTAACCAGGGCATTTAATTATACTGAAAAGGACTGCACTAGCCGAGTGCTGGTTACATCAGTACCTTAAACACATGAGGGACTACAGCTACACTGGTGTTGATTCCCTTCTTGACCCAAGGCATCAGACAGCAGTGGGTCCCATGTGCTTTAAGGAAATATCTAAGACGTTGAATGATAAATATCACTAGACATTATGAGCGGGGGGATTGAATAATATCACTAGACATTATGAGCGGGGGATTGAATAATATCACTAGACATTATGAGTGGGGGGATTGAATAATATCACTAGACATTATGAGCGGGGGATTGAATGATATCACTAGACATTATGAGCGGGGGGATTGAATAATACTTATGTGGCTTGAGGAAATCAGCTCACTTTTAAGCACAAGTATGAGAACATAAAATTTAAATGGAAAAAAAATAGAAAATGCCAAGAAGAATATGAAGATATGAAGAGCTGTGTTATCGCCAAAAACAGAAAAATTGCAAATTATGAGGAAATGCAGGTGAAGATATTGCTGGTATGTGCAGAGCACATCAGTGACTCTGGATAACAGTTTATCTGTACATCTAGTAATCTTTATAAAGGAGAAAATAGTGGCCATCAGAGAGGAAAACGGGTTCATGTCGATCTAGACAAGGCTGTTTCAATGAACACGGATAAACCAAGATCAGTTCACTGACCCCCCATCCCGGAATTATATATACCAACTACAAGGTCACACAGTGGAGAAAAGGGCAATTTTAACTTTCATCAGAGGTGGTTTCGGCAAAATGTTTCTTTACATTTGCTTAAATTGACTACAACGGACTGACATGCCCCCAAGGAAAACATTATAAGATTATACAGATGTGGCAGTTACTAAAGAGAAAATCCACGTGCAACTCAGTGGATTGTACAAGCACAGTTACGTATAACAATTGTTTTGTTATTTCAGTGAGAGACTGAGAGTATTCTGTTTAAGGAGAGTATATGGAGATCATTGTAATGTGAATACAAAGTCTTAACCTTGAGATTAGCATGTGCAGGACCAGGACTGGTTAAGATGTTGTTTAAGCAGTGGTTTAAACTATTGAGTTTGTCAGAGAGTTTTATTTGTGTGGGGATACTATTCCAGGTTTTAGTAATGTATTGGGAGTAAAGCGAATCTCCTGCAACATTATTTGACTTATTTGTAAGCAATAAGAATTTGTTACTAATGGCGGTCCCTTGCTGGACAGCAGGGTAGTAATACGTTTTTCTGGATGATGAATTAATTTGTGTGTTGTAGTTAGTTGTGAATATGTTAGGCAGTTGTGTAACTCAAGCCAGTTTAATTGCTTTAAGCTATGTTAATGGTGGGTCCTATGAGGGAGATCGGTGACAAATTTAACTATTTTGTTGTAGCAGGAGGCAAGTTTCTTTCTCTGAGTATTCTTTAAGATTATTAGGATAGGAGTGGTGTATAAGAGAGATGGCAATCAGAAGGTGCTGGCTGGAGTTTTTCTTGCAGTATCTGTAAGGAATCCATTGATCCTATAGTGGGAGCCTAGTTTCTGGTGTATAGATGTAATGATCTGTAGCATATGCAGCTCATATTTGATATTGTCATCTATTATAACGCCTAGAAGTTTACTGTGAGTTACAGTTTTAGTGACAATGTTACTTGCTATCTTTATGGTAAAAGATTGCTTTTCATCTTGGCAATTTTTTGAGGTAAAAGCGTTAACTTAGTTTTCATGGGCTTGAATAGGAGGTTTGATTCTCTGAACCAGGTTTCAACAGAAGGGAAAGACTTTTGGGTAATGTCTTGGACCTCATTTACTGTTGGGGCTGCACATACTAATGTTGACTCATCTGCATACTGAATTAAACTAGCATGGTGAGTGGTGGTGTGGAGGTCATTAATAAAATAGCAGAGAACCCAGGATAGAGCCCCGAGGGACACCTGTAGTAACTGGTTGAAAGGATGAGTAGGTTTGTAGCCATTTAATGGTTTGTTGCCTTCCAGATAGGCAACTAAGGAATCACAGCAAGGAGTATTGTGAAAGTCCTACTGAGCAGAGTCAAACAAGCAGCTGCTGGTACAAGACAGCATCAAATGCCTTTGACAAGTATAAGAACATGGCGGACACAAGCAGACATTTGTTTCTATGTTGGTTTATTATACTGGTAAAATGTAGTACAGCAGTAGTGGTGCTGTGCTGGGACATAAAGCTATGTCGTCTTTCTGAGAGTAGGTTATTTATGGTTAGGTATTGCATCAGCTACAAATGGATGCATTTCTCTAATATTTTGGTGAGGGGCAAAAGAATCACTATTGGTATGCAGTTACAAAACTCTGTAGATGTGACGCCTTTGTGCAGTGGTATGATGTAGGATTTTATCCACGGCGAAAGGACACATCTTTCCTGTTTGGACCTGTTTATTTGTATGGCTCTGACTTGCCATTTTTAGGTGATCTGATGGTAGCTGCAGCTACAGTTATGGAAGTAGTTTTTAGTTTAACGAATGCCTTCATTATAAGTGAGGTAGGTACTGGACTAAAATTGAAGAGCTTTGGATGGTTTTGACTGGACAAAGGTAGAGAGATGGGGTGAGATCTCTTAGTGTCTAAGAAAGATAATATTGATTGTATAAAGTAGGAATTAAACTCTGTGGGGATAGAGTCTGTCACATTGTTTGTTTTTGGAGAGGGAGTGGTGATCTTGCCAGGGTGGAGAAGTTATTTTAGTGATGACCAAAAATGTTATGGGTTATTTTTATGTTTGTCTTGTAGGTTGGTATAGTATGTTTGCTTATCCTTATCCTATGCTGGAAGGCATTTTAAGTTCTATTTTTATACCAGTTTTTACAGGCTTTATCCCTTTTGTCATGATTTTTTGTTTCTTTTTTCAACCATGGGATGGGGTTGAACTTTACTCTTTTATTATGTACTGGTGCTAGATTATTTAAGGTTTGTAAGAATATGTTATTAAAGTGTTCTACAGCAGTATCTAATGATACTGTTCTAAGTACATTCCAATTAAATTTTTTTAATGTTTCATTGAAAATATCTTTGTTGAACTTACTTGGATTTTGTATTTTATTATAGATAATATGTTTATCTAGGTTATGATGAGTTCTAATGACATATGTTGGTGTGTGGTCACTTATGCTATCCGAGAGGCAGCCTACTTTTATCAGTTTGTCTGCTGGTCTGTTTGTGAGAATCCAGTCTAATGCTGAGTGTCTTCCTGAAGTTTTGTTGATTCTAATAGGTGTGGTTATTAAGTGCCTGAAGTTGTACAAGTGTATGTATTCATTGGAGGTAGTGGACTTTATGAGCTGCCAGTCTATATTTAAGACTCCAGGTATTATTGTTTGGATATCCAATACAGGATTCTTTCAGCAGTATCAGTGTTATTCCCTGGTGGTATATAAATTGCTGTTAAACATATAGTTTTCCTATCATTGATTTTTCATAGTGTTATTATAAGTTCAGCATTGTTGTTGTCGTGTCTTTCGGCTTTTCCTGGTTAGGGGTTGCCAGAGCGGAACTCCGATCCGCTAATGATTGGCAGTAGATTTTTACATGCCGAGTTGCCAGCCCTGATGCACAACCTTCAACGAAGGTACGCCCATTCACGCATGTCTCCACACAGAAGACGATCTAACTAAGAATCGAACAGGACAACGTCTTACTGTGAGGCGACAACGCTACCGCAGCACCTAAGTTCAGCATTGTTAAATTTAGGAATTTCCTGTGGAAGTAAGGTGTCGGTTAGATACATTTTCTAGGTGACTGGTACACCACATGGCACATGAATGCTTGTTTTGTCTGTCATGTCAGAGTATATTTTATCTGGGGGGGGGTGATCTCATTATCTTTTTATTTCGTTTCTTAACCAGGTTTCAGTAGCTATGACTACATCAACCTCTAGCCTTGATCCTGCTTTGAAAATCAGCAGGGAGTCAGTATTTATAACACAAGTCAACACTATAAGTGAAATTTGTCTCAGAAAAAAAACATATATTATAAAGGTCTTGAATTTCACTATTTGAATAACATGCCAATCAAAAAATAATGACATTTACTTCTCGCATGATACTCAAACTGTTACACAGTCATTTTGTGAAAAAGAACATCCACAAAAGCATGTGTCCATTTCTCATGTAGCTCTACAGAAAGACTGAGATGAAATAGTTAGATTTATAGTTTGTATAAATTATCATTTATTCATCATTTTCTAAGTCCAATATTTGTAAGTTATTTGAATTTTAGTATATTGATCTCCTTCTCCTTTATAGCCTTTGGGAAATTAAAATAATGGGAACTAAGTGAGAAGGAATTGTTAAAATGTATACACCCAAGGAAGACTTGTAGTAGCTATTCCAATGACAAAGAAATGCTGAGATTCTGAGGTTCAGCTTTTTCTGCCTAAACACAAGTCCTTATATTAGTAATATATGCTGTTTCAAAAATGACGCTTTGCTATAAATTTATTGAATAATTGAAAATAAAGCCAAGTACTTTGCTTTTGTGCATAAAACAAGGCATGTTTTTAAAGTAGCAGAAGGTGTGTAAAGGGTACAAGGCTTGCCCTCACATAAAAATATTAATGAGGAGAAAACGGGGGTAGAAAGGGCTTGTCTCACATAAAAAATGTTATTTTAGACAAAAGTCAGAGATTGTGTGCTTGCTGCTTTCTACATGTAAAGTAGAACTGTTATCACTTTTTCCACAACTGAGATATATTCTGCTTCATGTGTAATAATAAGTCGAAATTTCCCCCACAATCTTCATTTTATAATTTTCACAGTCATTTTCACATAAGATAATGCAGCATCCCATTACTCACTCCTTCAACACCATATTATAAAACAGCAGCTCTTTACCAGATTACACTATTTTATACCATCTACCGATATATGGACACACATTTTATCTTACCCTTTCACCACCTTGTCCTCTTTAGAGGAAAGCAAACACTCTCCCCATCTTTTGTGATAATTCATGTCCTTCACCTATATTATTCCATCTCTATTGTAATATTTTGGCCTATCACATTCATCCCCCCACCTCTTATACCAACATTTCATCTGTTTACCTCTAAAAATAAATAAAAAATGTCTAGTGCTTGTGATGCATGATACATAAGTTGTGTATATGACATTCCACAAGTACATCAAAGGCACAGTCTTATTCTGTACAACTATTTCACTACTATATCACCATTAACCATCTTCTGCATAGTAAAAAGAGATACATGTTGGCATAGCTAAATTTAGAAAACAAAATGCAATCAGATAATCTTAAATCAAATGATCAAATGGCAATCAGAACTAAGAAGTGATATAGCAATAATTTAATGTCAGTGTGCAATATGCACATAAAATAACAGCGAACTTTGAGGCAATCTTGAGAGTGAACTGAATGATCTTATTTGCAAAGTATATGTTGATTAAAAATAAATTATTTTTGACATTTTTGACAGGCTAGGTTTTTTTTTTTTTGGTTTCAAATTTGTTATTTTTATTCGACTGAGTTACCTTTTAGTAATCACTTCTGGTATTCCATAAATCACTTTGGCACATACACCCCCTTATGAATTCTCCTACACATATACATGCATTCAAACACACACACACACACATAGACACACACACACACACACACACACACACACACGCACACACACACACACACACACACACAGATGCACAGCCATACCTCTTCCCTGTCCTGAGTTTGTAGAACTTCCCTGATGTAGCCTCTTTTTTCCCTGCCCCTTGTAAATCATGAATGATAACAGTCAGTCAGTAATGCCAGACATTAGTTTCATTCTTCATAGTGTTCAGAAAGAACATTGTGATGTTAGACCTGCAGTTCCTTTAACTTTTCAGTTAGTTATAATAATATTAAATAGTTCTCTCTCTCTCTGGTGTCATCTACTGTTCCTCCTGGCTTTGTCCGGAAGTCCTCATCCCTGCCATTTAGAGGTATGGCAGCCTCCTCACATAGAAATACCCCCATCCCTTCAACCTGATTTTACAGAATATTCCTGATTGTCCCTCCTACATGTCCCTTTCTCTTATAACTCACAGGCCATTACATTTAATCAATAATGCCAGATATTACAGTTTCATATTTCTTATAGTTTAGCTAATACCTCAGGATGTAACACCCGGCTGTTCAGGAAGTCTGCAGTTGTCAGTAGAGGACTAATTATTTGCTTTCTGCGCCAACAGGACAAGGTTTGAAGCTTATTTTCCTTTATCATTTCTTTAATTGACTCAGAGTAGCATTTAATTACTTTCACTGGCATTTATTGTTACTACAGAAGGACTAAAGCTCTGTTTTGTTAAAAACCTATTTCACCTTTTAAGCTGTAGAAAAAGTGTTTATTGCTACAGTTTATACATCATACAAGATACTACATTGCTTATGTTTTGACCAGAAATGCAATACCAGCATTTATATATAAATGCCAGTGTGCACTGAAGAGTGATCAAGATCAGGCAATCTAAAGAGTGATCAGGATTGGCCAATCTGAAGAGTGATCAGAATTAGAAAATCTAAACAGTGATCTGGATCAGCAAATCTAAAGAGTGATCAGGACTGGCCAATCTGAAGACTGATCAGGATCAGACAATCTGAAGAGTAGTCAGAATCAGACAATCTAAAGACTGACCAAGATCACCCAATTTTGTTCCTTAACACTTAGTGCCCAGGGCAGCTGGCCCCTTCACTCCACCTTAGCAATGCTAGTGCCCCAGCCTCAACATTGCAGAATTTGCTCATTAGTCTAAGGGAATTTAGAGGTGTGATTTCACACACACACACATACACACACACATACACACACACACACACACACACACACACACACACACACACACACATGCAACACATGGTCATATTCACACACAACCACCCCACCTGACTGACTCATGGACACAATCACCCATTCACCCATATAAACACCTACTCTATCTCTTTACTACCCACCCCCGTACTGTAACGACCCAGGCACATACAGTCTCACACTCACTTATGCACACACACACACAAACACACACACAAACATACACACACAAACACACACACAGACACACACACACACACACACACACACACACACACACACACACATGCAACACATGGTCATATTCACACACAACCACCCCACCTGACTGACTCATGGACACAATCACCCATTCACCCATACACACACCTACACTATTGCCTTACTACCCACCCCCCTACTGTAACGACCCAGGCAAATACAGTCTCACACTCACTTACACACACACACACACACACACACACACACACACACACACACACACACACACGCACACACGCACACACACATACAACACATGGTCATATTCACACACAACCACCCCACCTGACTGACTCATGGACACAATCACCCATTCACCCATACACACACCTACTCTATCTCCTTACTACCCACCCCCCCTACTGTAACGAACCAGGCACATACAGTCTCACACTCACTTACACACACACACACACACACACACACACACACACACACACACACACACACACACACACACACACACACAAATACTCACTCTCACCTGATAGCAGCCATCCCTCTGCATATACTCACACATGCAGCCACACACAACACACATGCACATTTCTCCTCACTATGACTATTACCTGTTCTCTAAATGCTAAGAAAATGGATAATACTGAAAAAATATTTTTTGTGACTAAGTATTCCCCTTTTTCACCACTTATGGAGACGATACTTAGGGACTGTTGGCATATGGTCTGTTATGATGAGGTGGTGGGCGAATTGTTTCCCAAACATTTTACATTTTTCATATTAGAGATTTTATAATTAGAAAGAAGTACTTAGTTTTGAAGAAAGGCTAAATGTTCTGCCCTTTGATCGAAGAGGTATGTTTGCTTGTGGGCATTGTAAGGTTTGTCCTATGGCAAGAAATTTGTCAGGTACTGAGATTAATCATAAAAACTTAACTTCTAATGATAGATTTGATTCTGAATATTATGGGGTGGTGTATTTAGTAGGATGTGCTTGCATTAACCCTAGGTGTCATGTGGGTCAGACTAAACCGAACGTTGAAATCCATATTTTAGAGCATCTGGGAGATGTCAGATATGGGAATTTAAAAGGCCCCATTGCTGATCATTTTCATAAGGTACATCAAGGTCTGGATACTGGAATTGTTTCAGTGTGCTAGCTAAGCCTTTTCTTCCCAGAGGGAGTGATTGTGTTCCTAAGGTGAATTTATTAGAAAGTAAAATTATATTAAACTTTAGAACACCATTTCCCAGGAGTTTAAACCTTGAAATTAATGCCTGTCCATAACTTATTAGTATTTTGTAGAAAATATATTAAAGGTGAACATTTTATATATGATATTGTTATTAAAATAATGTTTTTAATGTTTTTTAACAATTTGATTAGAAAATATTTAAATGCTCAGTTTATTATATAATTGTTTGATTTGTTAATTTGTGTCCTACCTGTATTTAAGGCAACTTGTGTAACTGTTGAATTATCCTGAGAAGGCAAATTGCCGAGGTACAAGATCAGTAATAAATTGGTGGTGGCTGACTGGTTTGGATTTCTTTTTTTTTTGTGTGTGTTTATTCCGTTTTCTTGTGGTGATGTTCATTGAACTCCCCAGCAGTTACCTCTAACAAGATCTTGCCCATTGAAAAAAAAGGGCAGACATAGCCTTTTGGCCAAGTTAATTAGCTCAGCTGACAAAGCTAACTTACACAACTGAGTGATTCTCGGTATCTCTAGGTTACATAAATACCTTACCATAGGCATTTCTGGGAAAGATGAATGCACTAATTGGCACAGGTGATTCTCCCAAAATGCTTCATTAGGTTATAGTTTGGATGAGGAGATCGCCCGCTGTGGTGAACCTGCAAACCACATCAGATCACTGCAGTGGACCTGTCTCTTAATCAGAAAGAGTCACCTCTAGTGGTAGCAGTTTGTGTTAGGACTTACCGCTGGTAGCGTTCCTTTCTGAATCCTGGTGAATGATTATATTATAATTATATGGTTCAAAAGCATCACAGCAATGAATAAAGCACTTAAGGGAAATTTTTGTAAGTTATGCAGCATGTTTCCATGGTAGGATCACAGCATGTGTGGCACACAAAAGTGGACAACATGGGCTAAATTGCATGCCACAGGGGAATTAAGAAGAAAAAACATCCAAAGGCAAAATTTCAGGAAGACAAAACAATGGTTATCACATACAACATTATGTTGTTTGCCCATATCAGTTCCTATATACCCTGTGTGGTTAATCCCGTACACTTATGTGTGGAAACACCACAACGGAAAATATTCATACAACATCATATGCAGCAAAATACAGAGACAGAAAAACATATGTAATAATTTAACCAATATTAAATAACATTTAAATATCAAATGGAGCTAACTATATACACCAAAGATGAACAAACTATATAAAGTTATATAGTCACATTTAAAAGATATGGGCTACCATTTAGCATCTAGAAATGAAGTGTAAGTCACCTGGATGTACCAGTCCAGGAAAGGTATTGGAGGATGGAGCTACACAGAGGGCTGTCATCAGTCTGGATTTCAAGAAAAATGGAGTCTGTTAGAGCAACCATCAGATGTGTTGGAGCCAGTGATTCTGCGTTAGGACCCCTGTGAGTGCAAGACCTCATTATGTTTCAAGGATGAGAGACAGATGCTATATGGTCCCCTATAATGTTTGCAAAGATGTTAAGAGTGCTGCTTCAGCCCACATATATCCACTGCCAGCTGGCACCTCTGTGTTTCCAGCACATCTGGTGGCTTCCTAATGTCTTAAACCATCTCCCTATAGCCACAGCTGGCACCTCTGTGTCTCCAGCACATCTGGTGGCTTCCTAATGTCTTACACCATCTCCCGATAGCTGCAGCAAGGGCTTGCACAGACTCAGGTGTACCCAACTTCAGGTTCTCAGAATGATCCAGCTACCACACAAAGGAATGAACAGACAGGTGCACACACCCACACACCCACACACACACCCACACACACACACACACACACTCACACACACACACAGACATACACACACACACACACACACACACACACACACACACACACACACACACACACACACACACACACACACACACACACACACACACACACACAAGTCTGGAGAATTTCTCCCTGGCCCTCTGCTGCAAATGGGCTCTGTCCAAGTTGGATATTCCCAGTGAACAAATGTTAAATAAGTAAATAAATAGATGCATCAGCTAACATTGTCATCTCACAGCAAGAGGTTCTCCAGTTCGAGTTTCAGCTGGGGTGCCTTCTGTGAGGAGTCTGCATGTCCTTCCTGCATTTGCTTGGGTTTCCTCTGGGTACTCTGGTTTTCTCCTACATTTCAAAGACATGTATCTGGAGTGTTTCTCCCCAGGTCTCTAGTGACTGTCCTAGTCTGACTTTCCTCATCAACAAAATGGGTCTAATTTAAAACACTGATATGCAAAACACCGATGACGAGAACACCGAGACCGGAAGATCGACAACTAAGATGACCGACAGTTTAAAAGCACGAAACTTCACATGCCCGACAAACCACAATCCCAACAATCAACAAAACAAAACAAATACCTTTTCCGAAAAAAACACACACAACACAAGCACAACAAAAAACTTACAAACCTACACTAAACCTTATATACACAACTACCTATGCACTAACCTTAACCCAAACCCTAACCCTAATGTCCGTCACTATTGCACACTCACCTAACCCGTGCCCTAACCCTAACTCACTTAAGCCGCCCCTAACCCTAAAGTCTGTCACTATCACACACTTACCTTACCCGTACCCTAACCCTAACTCATTTAACCTGCCCATAACCCTAAAGTCTGCACTATTGCACAATTACCTTAACATGTTGGTGTTCTCAGCGTCGGGCTTTTAAACTCATCCTCTGTACTTTGCCTGTCTGTGTTTTAAAGTAGACCCATATATATATATATATATATATATATATATATATATATGGAGCTGTCAGATTTCAAAACTCTGAAATTCATATTTCGAGCATTAAAAAAAAATTATATTTTTAATGTTTTTGCAGGGAGGCAAGGCCCCCTGCATCCCTACACCCCCTGCTAATTAAATATACAAATTCCGAGATCTTACTGCATTCCGTAAAAGGGTAAATTTCATTTTCCACTCTGTACAGCAATCAGCATAGTAATGTAGTGAAAAATAATACAGTATGATTACCATGTATAAGTCTATTTTCTGAACCGTTGGCAATGGCTGATCCTATGTGATATTAACTTCAACATTCTCTGTAATGCTTTGGGGCTTATGTTTCCAGTGTTTCTCAGCTACTTCAATATCGTAATGTTTGCACAATCCCCAGTGCAACAGTCTTGTCACATTATTATGCCTTTCAGTATACAGGTGATCTGCCACTAGTGTATCACACCCAGCAACAAGATGTGTGACAGTTTCCAGTTATTTTTTACAGAACCTGCATTTTCTGTTTCTCCCACATGTTCAATGGACTTTATAAACCAATATGTATGTAGTCTGCTAGTCTGTGCCGCCGATCTTAACCTTTCACATTTTAGTTTAAATTCACCTCTCCTTAACCATTCTTGCATCAAATCCTGATCGACATCTGGTTGTTCCAGGAGTTTTCTGTACTTGCAAATATATTTATGCCTTTTCCGCATTACTTGTCTTCTCTTCTGATCCTTCTCCTTACATTCTATATTTTGCTCTTAGGCTTGTCCGGTTGCTGCCTGAGTTTTATCTTATTTTGCTTTGCTTTCCATTCCTGCTCCACACTGATATGCTTCTGCTAAACTAAGCAAGGAGGTCATCTTAGAATTCTTCTCTTTATGTTTCAAAACTTCCACTATATTTGGATCTGATGAGGTCAGCAAATATGTATGCAGTCATATGATTGCATATCTAAACATGTAATGAATTTCGGGGAAGTCCATACCTCCTTCAGAATGAGAAATATATAATCTAGGTATACACTGATTTCTATTTAGCATTTAATAAGCATGAAGCATTTTTCTTGTTTTCCTGTCCAACTGATAGAATACCTTTTGGGGCCAGTCAATCACACCAAAACTTTAAGTTAGAACCATAACAGCAAATTGGTTTATAGCTTAGACTTTGTTCCTCAGTGTCAGTGCTGTTTTCAATATTAGTTTTAGTCTTCTAAAATATCCCTGAGTTTTGTTTTGTTCAAACTTCTTCATGTTTTATTGCTGATCCTTCATCAATTGCCAACTATTTATATACTCCCTCCTGCTCAAGTTCCTTGATATCACAGTCCTGTCCCAGATTGATATTTTCTTTGTGCTGTAGCATTCCTGTTTTAAATGTTGCTTTTGCACATTTATCAACCAAATGCCATTCTTACATCATCTGAGAAAGTGTTAACCACCGTGAGTTCTACTTTCGTATCCTCATCTGATCAGTGGCGACTCATGATATCGGACTGCAGGACTGCAGCCCCCCCCCAGCTGTGAACCACAATGGTACAGTCCTACAGTCCTCCAAACAAAGTGAATCCGGACTGCTCCATTACCAGTCTGGATTCAGGAAGAAGGAAGTAGACTGCTGATTCCCCAGAAGTCTATGTGGTGCTAACCGCATAGACTGGAAGGGGATTGGACTGCAGAGTCAGTCTTGAACCATTCCAGGAAACCAGAAGTGTGCATTCCACTGCGAATGCAAACTTAGGTTCATAGGTTCATAGGTTCATAGGTTCATACTAGGCTATCTGCCCAAGGGCATTTATAAGCCTAGCCCATAGTTATGTGGCTTTCGCCACCCCTTTAGTTTGAATAAAAACTATGCCTATCATTTTGCTGTGCCTCTGTCAAGCAGTGACGCTGAAGTAATCCCTGGGGTATATCTGCAATCTCCCATCCATTGGTCAAGATTCCTCTTGAACAAGACCAGAGAGGTGCTCTGCCTCACATGTACCGGGATTTTGTTCCACAGCATAGGAGTCTCTGGGTGATGAATCTGTCCTCCAGCACGTTCTATTTATAACCGTGTCAAGGTTTAAGTCTCCGCCTTGTGGTTCTGAGGGATCTAGATTTTTGAGGTGAAGCATATTCATCAAATCTGGGTTTGACATGGCCTTATATGTCAGGCACAGGTCACCTCTGAGCAAGCGGTATGAGACTGAATAGAGCTGGAGTTCTTTCAGTCGGGCAGCATAAGACATATTTTTGAGACCCTTTATCCTTTTGGTGAGGAACTTTTGGGGCCTTTCAAGCTGCAGCAGGTGTCTGGTCAGATACATTCGAACGGGCATTGTACTCAATCATAGGTCTAATAAGTGATGAGTACAGGGGACGATGACCTCCCTTGATCTAGATGTGAATCCCTTCATGATCAGGTGGGTGATATAGAAGGTTTTCCTAACTACTTTAGCAACATGAGTGTCAAACGAAGGCTACTGTCAACCTGGGTCCCCAGATCTCTGATGACTTTTTCTGTGCTCAGTGGATTGCCACCTATATGGTAGCTAGGGGTAGCCTTGTTTTTCCCAAAGGGTATGACTATGCATTTTTTGGCGTTTAACTTCAGGCCATGGCTCTGGCACCAGTTATCCATTTCTTTGAGGCCCTTCTGGAGGATATCTGTGTCAGATGTGTTTTCGACTATGGCCCAGTTTGCAGTCATCTGCAAACTTTGTCAGCCATAACCCTCCTGTGTTTGCTTGTACTTCAGAAAAGTAGATGCCGAACAAGAATGGACCCAGGACTGAGCCCTGTGGGACACCACTTGTGACAGGCTTTGAGTCTGACATGGCTCCAGCAACTCTGACCCTGTGGGTTCTGTCACTTAGCCAGTTTGCAACCCATCTTGTGATGTATGGGTTTACATTCAAGCTGATGAGTTTTTCGATGATACCTGAGTGGGGTATTGTGTCAAGGCCTTTGCCAGGTCGAGGTAGGCTGTATGGACTGCCTTTCCCTCATCAATGGCCTTGGTGACTGTCTCGAAAAAGTCAACCAAGTTTAAGAGGCAGGATCTGCCTTTGACAAAGCCAAACTGAGTTGGATCCAAAGTCTGCAAGTTCCCTATGTCTTTATTTATGAGTTCCATTATGATCCTCTCCATGGCTTTGCAGATAAGGCTTGTCAAGCTAATGGGGCGGTAATTTCCAGGGTCTGTGGAGGCACCGCCCTTATGCTATTGAGTCTTGCTGTGGATTGTATCAGAAGCCAGCTTGTTGCAGGTTCGTGTATTTGGCAGGTACAAGATGGAAAGGTGTGTGTGTGTGTGTGTGTGTGTGTGTGTGTGTGTGTGTGTGTGTGTGTGTGTGTGTGTGTGTGTGTGTGTGTGTATGTGTGTGTGCATGTGTGTGTGTGTGTGTGTGTGTGTGTGTGTGTGTGTGTGTGTGTGTGTGTGTGTGTGTGTGTGTGTAAGTAAAATGCTACACTCAGTGAGTACTGGTGGCTAGAGAGAACTCAAAATATCTGCTGGTGGTGCTTGAACCCTGTACCTTCACTACAGGTAACAAGAGCCTCAATTACATACCCACCATCATTTTTGAAACTTCTGGAGATTTTTGCCTCATATTTTGTTCTGTTCTGTTCCTTGCAAAATCTGTGTTTTTTTAGTACTTAATCCCTTAAATAATTGATGGTGCATTGGTAGCATTGTTGTCTCAACACTAGAGGTTCTCTGGTTTGATTCTTGGCTGGGGTGCTTTCTGTGTGGAGCCTGTATGTTCTCCCTGTGTTTGTGTGGGTTTGCTCTGGTTTCCTCCCATTTATAAAGACATGTGTCTGCAATATTTCTCCCTGGGCCTCTGCTGAAAATTGGCTTTTGTTCCAATTCGGACTTTTCTGATTAACAAATGTTAAATAAATAAAATTGACAGGCATTTGAATTTCAGACTTCATATTCTTCAGAAAGTACATAGTAACACAAAACCTTTTATTCTAGCAATTTTCTAAGTTTATAAGATGAATATTTGAAATTTGTCCCTATTTTTGAGACTGTATTCCCCCATTATTGGCTTTGTCCAGGTCTTTTGTGCTAAGAGGTTGACAGCTATGGTGAGAACTGAATTCACTAAATGGTAGCTATTTAAGTTTCAGTCTTCCTTTCTTTCACAAAACGGCTGATTTGGCATAGTGTTATGTTGCTCTGACTGTTTTGCACAGGGTACTAGGTTCAAGATTGGCAGTGAAATACATGGTGGTAAAACAGTATTTTATTCTAGCAACTGTACAAGATTATACAAGCAATTTTTTAAATGTGTGCCTGGTTTTTGAGCTTTTGTCCCTCCCCAATACATTTTGGCATTTTTCAGATTTATTGTGCTGCAAAGTTGAGAGATACAGCCAAGTGTTGAGTAGATTTTACAAGGAGCTGAGAGCTGCAGGGGAAGAGAAGTTTAGTACTGCTTATGCTAAAACTGCTCGCATTGTTTATAGCCCAACAGGTAGTGTACTTGCTTTTGAGGCAGAAGGCTGTGGATTGTACTCCCACAGTATATAGATGCATTGCTGATATTGTACTGTGTTGTAAATTATGGGTTGGATGCTGCTGTCTTGAAAATGTTCTCTTTGGCGAAGATACCTAGTAACTATGAACTCGTCTGTTATTTGCCATCTATTCCCTATTGCAATATTACTAGCTTATCATTTTTTTAATGTAATATAGGCAATTTATTCCTCAAGGGCAACAGGCACTGTATTTGTAGATGAAACAATGAAATATAAAGTTGTTTGCTAGCAGCAACCTCTTCGTTAGTTAAAGATCTTTTTAATGTGGAATTATTTAGATGACTTTTACTTCTGTAGAGATTGTGCATATTTACTGATACAGGTGGATTGTAGAAGTTTGAGTAGACGTTTATTATGGAAATGTTCTCAATTGGGCAGTTTTGTCATTATTGGTGCATGCATTTTATTTCATTGTTTACTGGAAAAATGTTCAAAACAATACATTTAAAACACCTTCTAACAACTGTACTGTATTATACAAGGAATATAATGTAATGCAGTCAAGAAGGTGCATCACAGAACACATGTATGTTTTGTGTGTAAGGGGCCTATCATTTGAAAATAGCCCAAAGTTAATCTTTTTCTACCACTAGCCAAATGTATTTTCTTTGGATGTGGGTTTCAATGCTGTTTCAATGAATGTGAGTTTCAAGGGCAGAGAAGTTTTAATGCTAAGTCTGTTTTCATTGTGAGACTGCATTGCTTTGTTTAACAGATGTCTTAGTATTTGTGCTGTAAAATGCAAAATAAAACTTTCAAATGAAGTCCAAATCATTGTAGAAGTAAAGCAGTATGCACATTAGTGTTTATGGTAAATGGGGTGAAATAGCCAAGTAATGGTTCATTGGAATGGCTACAGGGGGGAGGCTCCATTCAACCATGATTTTGTGAGGGGGAAGGGTGGCAAACTCAAAGACAGCCCCAGCTGAACTATATCTCTCAACTGTCCAGATTGTCACAGAATTAACAGATTTTTGCTTCTTATTTTTGGTTTGTTCCTCATAAAATTTGTGTTTTTCTGGCAAATAATTTAGGAATTAAGTCACTAAATAATGACAGGCACTAAGTTTCAGACTTCATAACCTTCAGAAAATTATAAAGCAAGACCTGTTATTCTTTCAACTGTCTTAGTTTATACAAGAGCAGATTTTAGTACTTTTTATATGTTCCCCCAATATATTTGGCCTTGTCCAGATTTCCTGCATTAACAGGTTGAGGGGTACATGCAAATAAATTGCTTTATAGAATTAGGCATATCCGAACCTCTCAACTGTCCCCGATTTTGGCTCAAAATGTTGTTCTTCCCCTAATAATCCCTCCACAAAATGGCAATTTTGGAAGAAAACATGGAGGGTTTACAATTAATAAATAACTGTAATAATTATGGATTACTTTTATTTCAGAAATACATGTAGATTCTTTTATTTTGTCAGCTGCTCCAGTTAGCAGTACTAATATTAAAAAAAAATTCCCGTCTTTGACAGGTTCCCAGCTGTATTGTGTGGCTATTTTAAATTTTTGCATCACATTTTTGGTCCATTTTTCATAAAATTGTGTTTTTTTTTTTGGCAAATTAGTGGCAAATCATTAAAGACTGAAGTTAGAAAATAATGACAGACATTTGAGTTTCAGATTTCATACCCTTCAGAAAATTCATACTAATGCAAAACCTACTATTCTATTATCTTTTTAAGTTTATAAGAGAAATATTTAAAATTGTCCTTATTTTGGGCCTTTGTCCCACTTCTATGTATGGCTTTGTCCAGATTTCTTCATAGGTTCATAGGTTCATAGGTAGGTACTAGGCTACTGGCTCTAGGGCATAATTAAGTCTAGCCAAAAAAAATCTTTACTTATGCTTCCCTCCCAAGTGGTCTAGTTTCCTGTGCCCCTGTCTAGCAGGGCAACCGAAGTGATTCCCGGGGTGAATTTTCTGTTTCCCATCCACCCAAGATTCCTCTTGAAAAGTGCTAATGTGGAGCTCTGCCTCACATTTATGGGAACCTTATTCCAGAGCAAGGGAAGTCTCTGGGGCATGAATTTGTCCCTCCAACAAGTCCTGTTTATTGTTTATGTTAGGTTTATGTCCCTTGAGCGAGTAGCTCTGGTGGATTGGGTTTTCCTTAGGTGGAGCATTTATAGCAATTCAGGGTTTGACATAGCTTTGTATGTCAGGAAGAGATCACTTCTGAGTAGCCGGTATGCGACCGAGCACAGTATGAGTTTTTTTAGCCTCATGGCATAGGGCAACTGTTTGAGACCCATTATCCTCTTTGTGAGGTACTTTTGAGGCCTCTCCAGTTGTTGCAGATGTCTTGGTAGGTACATCCCGAATGGGGCATTATATTCAATAATGGGTCTACTGAATGATGAGTAGAAGGGGACAATAACATCCTTATTCCTGGATGCAAACCCTTTTGTGATAAGGTGGGCCATGTAGAAGGATTTTCTAACCACTTTAGCAGTATGGTTGTCGAAGGAGAGGTTACTGTCCACCTGAGTCCCTAGGTCTCTTATCACACTCTCCGTGGTAAGTGGGCTACCACCTATGTTGTAATTCATAGGTACTTGGTTTTTCCCAAAGGGGATGACGATGCACTTTTTGACATTTAGCTTGAGGCCGTGGTTTTGGCACCATGTATCTGTGTCCATAAGACCCTTTTGAAGGATATCTACATCAGTAGTGGTCTCAATTATGGCACCCAGTTTGCAGTCATCTGTGAACTTTGTTAGCCATAGTCCCTCCATGTTGCTTGTACCTCCAAGAAGTAGATACCAAACAGGAGGTGTCCCAGGACTGAGCCCTGTAGTACACCACTAGTCACCGGTTTGGAGCCGGATCTAGCATTGCCTATTCTCACTGAATGTGTTCTATCCATGATCCAGTTAGCAACCCATCTTGTAACGTAGGGGTTTATATTTAGGTTGATGAGTTTGTCAATAATTCCTGAGTGGGGAATGGAATCGAAGGCCTTTGCAAGATCAAGGTATGCTGTGTGAACCACCTTTCCCTCATCTATTGCTTTAGTGACCATTTCGAAAAAGTCAACCAGATTTCGGAGACAAGACCTTCCCTTTACAAACCCAAACTGGGTGGGGTCAAGGTTTTGTAAGTTCCCAATGTCTTTGTTTATGAGTTACATGATGATGCACTCCATGGCCTCGCAGACGAGACTCATCAGGCTGATGGGGCAGTAATTCCCGGGGTCAGTGATGGCACCTCCTTTGTGGAGTGGTATAACTGTTGCCATGTGCCACTCTGTTGGCACATAGCCTGAGGTGAGGGTGTGGTTAAACATGGTATTAAGGTGAGGGATTAATTTGTTTCGGAGTTCATGTCGTACGCAGCCTGGGATGCTGTCTGGTCCCATGGATGCTGTGTTTCTTGCCTTGGAAAGTCCTATTTTCATCTGAGTGCCTGTGATTTTAGGGAAAGTACAATCTTCTGGTATGGAAATGGGTCTTTTGGGGAGTGTGGGTGGGGTGATGTTTGCACTGAACATATCTGCCAGTATATTGGCGATGTCAGTTGGTTCCATGAATTCTGAACCATTATGCTGTAGCTCAGAGCAGATCTGTGAGTTGTTATTTAGGTTTCTGACACAGCTAAAAAATGCTTTGTGATTGTCTTTGGTGTCTGTTGTGATTTTTCTTTCAAAGCTTGCCTTAGAGGTTTTTATGAGGGTTCTTAGCTTTTTGCTAAGGTTGGTCAGCGAGCTCCTTCATTCCTGTGTTTTTACTCTTTTTTGCAATCATTTCTTCCTTCCATTACAGACCTTATTTATGGCCGGGGTCCAGCAGACTGTTTTTTTATTTTTGGAGGAGTGGGTCTTGGTCTTGGTTGGGATAGCACAGTCCATGCACTCATGTAGGTGCTTGTAGAGTGCTTTTGTGTAGGATATAGCAGATTAAATCATATTGCCTTTCTGCTGGGGAGTAGCAAAGTTTGCCACCTCTGTCTTGAGTAGCATAAAGTTCGCCTTGGAGAAATTTTTCACCATGGTTTCTTTTGGGGCGGGGGTGAGAGTGGTATGTGGCTATCTAGGGTGATGAGTTTATGATCTGATCTGACCAAAGAGGAGTTTACCACAGGTGTGGAGCATTTGTCCCTCATGTTGGTGATGACCAGGTCCAGTATATTTTTACCTCTTGTGGAGGGGTTAATAAGCTGGTCCAGTGCATTGGAGTTAATGTACTCCAGAAAGTGCTGAGCAAAGGTATTAGTACTTCTGTAGTTTTCCCAGTTGATGTTCAGGTAGTTGAAATCACCCAGTATAAGAGTGTTTGGTTGGACTTTCATGTTTTCCAGTACCTCGAGGAAAGAAGAGTGTGTGTTATGGGGCTGGGAAGGTGATCTGTAACAAGCTACAATCTGGAATGCAGTTTTGCCCATTGTCAGTTGCACTTGGACGATTTCTGAGGCATCATTCTTTGCAACCAGTCTGGAGGTGTGGTTATCCTTGATGAATATGGATATGCCTCCTCCCTTTTTATTTCGGTCTGGGTTTTGTGGCCGAAATGTGTGGTATGAGTTGTAGCCTGGAATCGCTGAGGTGCTCTCTCGAGCCTTGAACCAGGTCTCCATTATTTCATAAATATCAATGTTCTCCATGTTGAGGAGTGCCTCGAGAGAGTGCATTTTGAAGTTTAAACTCCTAGCGTTCAGCAGCATAACCCTCAGTTTTTTGTCACTAGTACTTGTTATGGTGGTGGATTCATTTTTTGAGCCTTGCCTAAAAAAGGCACTATTGGGGTGGCAAGAGCATTTGCCAGTATCCTGAATCCCTGGTTTTCCAGGTGCAAGCCATCTCTGGTGAAGCATCGAGGCTTGTTGAGCATGTCATCCCAGGCAGACAGGTACTGGATCCCCTTTGAATGACACCAAAAACTTAGCCAATTGTTGAAATTTATCATTTTTTCCTTGTCCGGAGGTATCATTCTTGGTGAGGGTAAGATGCTACTCAGGGCTAGGCTCATACCTGCCTTGATTACATAATCAGACAGCTCCTCTATGTCTCTTTTCATGTAGTCCAGGGAGGTACGTCTCAGGTCATTCACACCAACATGGAAAATGACAGAGTCGTATTTGTATTTGTTGTGGAGTGACTTGAGTGCGTGGGTAATGTGGCGGATTCTGGAGCCTGACAAGCGACTGACAGTGACCTTCTCCTTGTCCAGCCTGGTGAGGGGGACATCGGTGTGCCTGACTATGGAGTCACCTATTACAAGTGTGTTTGGTAAGGTGTTTTGCCTTAAGGGCTGCGGTTGTGTGGCACACTGGTTTTGGTGGTTATGTGATAATTGTGGAGTGTTGGTGGGTAGAGGTTGCTCGCGTGTCTGTTTTGCAGGTCTTTGTTGTTTCCGCAGATTTTTATTTAGAGCCTCCGAATATGTCTTTATGTATCTATGTGTGGGGTTTGCAGTTGCATGTGTGGTGGGTCTATGTAAAGTAGGTGGTGTGTTGCAGGTTGGTATCTTCTCCTCTTGACTGTCAATTCCAGTCGTGACTGGAGACAGGTTTGCCTCAAGTCTAGCTATGTAAGTGCATCTCTTGCAGATGTTGGTGTTGTGTGGTAGGAGGAGAGGGTTGTCTGTGTACATGAGGCAGTTGTGACATTGCTTCAAGATGCCCAAATTCATCAGGTGCACATGAGAACACACTGGGAGCTGACTCTTGGACATGCCTGAATGGGTTAAGGAACTATTTGTATTTGTCTGGTAGGATAGAGTAGTTTGACTGTTCCCTACAAACAACAGTTGGGGATTGAGTGCAATAGTTTTAGTGCTTCTGTCTCTTATTGTGCCAAGTGCTAGTCAGAAAGCTCTGATTTCAGTGCTAAATCAGACAGACTGGCTAATACCAAGGGAAAAGTGAAGAGCAGACTCTGTGGAGCCGGGGATAGTTTAACCCTAGCTAACCGCTGCTGTGCTATGAGCAAATCCAAACAAATGCAGTTTTTATATCTAAAAGATTAAAGAGATAGAAATTTGTCCAAAAGGGCCAATAAAACTACAGTTTCTGGGCAGAAACCACTCCTCCAAGGACAGGTAAGCTGTTCAGAGCTTCTCACTCTCACTGGTGAAGAAAGAAACTTCCTTTTAGCCCAAGTAAGGAATGGCCAAACACAGAAGCTTAAACACAGTCCAGGTATCAGCAGGTATCTGAAACTGGACTTTTCTAGCTTAATGAGGCGGGAAAATAGCAAGATTTTTTTTTTGTTTTTTTCAAGAAAACAGTAAAAACAAATGCAAACACACTTTTATAGTGCAGTAACGGCTGTCGCACTTGAGTGGGAAGCCAGTAACAGTTAAAAATACAATTTACAGCAAAAATGACTTTTTTTAAAGTGCAGCCACACATAAATGTAATTTCAGTGTAAAATGAGCGTTCTGAGAAGCAATAAATGCCAGAAAATGAGCGTTTAGGTGGAAATAGCAATAAGCAACAAGAAAAAACAAAAAATGGTAAATAAACACTTCAAAGTCTCTCCTTTTGTCTCTCTGGCATTGTAGGTCTCTGCAGGACACCTGGGCAGAATATGCTGAGCTTATACAAATGCAAAACCCATGCAAATGCAGTTTTTATATCAGAAAGATTAAAGATATAGAAATTAGCCCAAAATGGCCAATAGAACTACAGTTTCTGGGCAGAAACCACTCCTCCAAGGACAGGTAGGCTGTTCTGAGCTCCCCACTCTCACTGGTGAACAAAGAAACTTTCTTTTTACCCAAGTAAGGTATGGCCAAACACAAAAGCTTAAACACAGCCCAGGTATTAGCAGATATCTGAAAATGGACTTTTCTAGCTTAGTAAGGCGGGAACATAGCAAGATTTTTTTTGTTTGTTTTTTTTTCAAGAAAACAGTTGAAACAAATGCCAAAACACTTTTATAGTGCAGTAATGGCTGTCGCAGTTGCGTGGGAAGCCAATAACAGTTAAAAAATACAATTTACAACAGAAATTACTTTTTTAAAGTACAGGCACAAATAAATGCAATTTCAGTGTAAAATAAGCATACTGAGAAGCAATAAATGCCAGAAAACAAGCGTTTAGGCGGAAATAGCAATAAGCAACAAGAAAAAACAAAAAATGGTACTGAAACACTTCAAAGTCTCTCCTTTTGTCTCTCTGGCATTGTAGGTCTCTGCAGGACACCTGGGCTGGATCTGCTGAGCTTATACCTTGCTCTGAGGTTGAGAGGTATGACAAATGTGTCCAGGCCAAGAACCCCACTCCCCCATATAGTTACTCTGGATGTGTCCAAGCAAGGCAAAGAACAGTTATGCAGTGTAAATGTGCAGAGTATCCCCCCATCCAAGGTAGACGCAAGTCCTACAGTGGCTTTTCATCTGTCCTTGATGTTGCAGAATGTTCTTGATTTCTGTCATATTTTTATACTATTGATTTATGCTTATTATTATTCAGAATGTGCCTGTTGCTCTGTGTTTAAGTATCAATGCTTTAATGACCATCAGGTAAGCTTGTCTGAGATTGTAAGATGCAAATAAGCTTTAATAAGCATACTGTTAAAGAATTGCCAACATTGAAAGCCTTTCTGTTGTTGCCATGCAGAGAATACTTACATAACTGGATAACGTATAAGCCTTGGGTATTGAAATGCATATGACAGTATTTGTAATAAAGGACAGGGTTACATTATTTTAAGAAGCTCATTACAATTGTTGGAGACTTACAGTCATCTTTGCAGGCTTTACCTGTAAACTAAACAGGATGCCAGTCTATCATGTGTGGTCCATAACCTGTGCAGTAATCCTTTAAGCAATGTATCTTGAGCTTGTTTCTTGTTTGCTTTTCATTCTTTACTTTGATCATGTTTTCTCCATGAAACAAGTAGATAGTTGTTGTCAGGCAGCAGGTCTTTTTTGGATAAGAAACATTTTTACAAGTGGGGGTATCACAGAGATTGCTACTTTCAGCATGTTACTTAATACTTTAATAAAGCTGAATATAAATTATAATTAGAACTGCAGTGCAAGGAGAAGTGGTTTGAGTTGAGTGCTGCTTGTTTTTCTTGTACTTGATTTTGACTGGCATTCCAATAATGTATTTAAAAAGTAATTTATTTTTTCATGCCTCACAACCTTTTTGTTTCCATTTAGATATTAAGTAAGCTGTCATGCAGCCAATACATTGAAATATTTTTTTCTTCTACACTTCATTTTGTCTTGATTGGACTCTCATAATGATGGTTTGGCACCCAGGGCAGCATATTTAATTAAAGTTACAATTTTTTTGGTTTTGAGCATAGCTCCTCCCCTTTCTAGTTTGCCACACCCCTTCCCATTGACCCCACCCATTCAGCTGTCTCCTGCAGCCCCCCTTTGATTTGAAGTCACCAGTCGTCTAGCTCATAGGACTCATACATGCCGTTTTGAGGCTCTGCCATTCTTTTTCAGCTCCAGCTATTTCCTCTTCTTCCTGAGGTGCTAGTGCCCTGAGTAATTAAACTCTTATATTTTCTATCCAATCAGCTTCCAGGTATTCAGTCTGGATTGACCTTAGAGCCTTCTCTGACCACTCCTTGCAGTTGAATGTGGCCACCAGTGGTTTATGCTGTGGGTCAACTGTTTTGATGGGGATGATTTTGCAATCATTGATTCTACCCCAGTCCCCTTTCCTTACAAGGATGACATCTAGCTGAGTTGCATGTTGGCCACTCTTTTATGTGATCTTGTGACTGTCCCTGATGCTGAACCACGTGTTAGTCATTGTCAAGCCATTTACCAGACAGAAGTCTAAAACAGCCTCACCTTCTTTATTCCTGTTGCTCCACCCACATGGACATATGCAGTCCCCATATCTTGTTCTGTCTGCCCTGATATGTGTATTCATGTCCCCCATTATCAACACAAATTCATGTAGTCTTGCTTGATCTACAAGGTCCTGCAAATGCTGTTTGAATCCACTCTTTTTCTCACTATCACAACCCTGATGTGAGGTATAGGATAATACCCTATCCTTACACTGGAGTCTAATTGCCATGAGTCTATTACTAATTCTGATAACCCCCCCAACTATTTTCTGAAGCCTCTCCCTCACAACAGTCCCCACACTATTTCTAGTCTGGACTTTTAGAGTCTGGATCCCAAGCAGTGATTTTGCTGCACTGCCCTTTGATATTGTGTCTTGGATACATAGAATGTCCAGCTTCCTCTGTACCATGATGTCATCTATTTCCAAGCTGTGTCTTCCAGTGAGCCTACATTGAGCATAGCAATTCTCAGTTCATGTTTGGTAGGTTATTTGGTTTTATATCCAGATTTAACTCAACAGAGCTATCCCTGGTAAGCCAGGCCGGGCAGCTGGACACTGGCCAGTAATGTATCGACCCAGGGCATATAAAGCCTAGTACAAGCACATACACCCATCCCACATTAGCATGGATCCCTGCCATAGGTCAGAGTAGGCCAGGTCCTCAACCCATTTATCAGTGAGAAATACCCATGGCCATTTTTGGCAACATTAATGCATGTGATTGTTACACTGTCAAGTAGCTATGGCACACAGTCAGTCATCTGTGTTCTCCTGTCTTGAAGATACTGCACACCACAGCTGATGCACAAAGTGGTTGGTTTATCCCTGTAGGAGACCATTTAAGGTCTGTGCCATTGCTCACAACTACAGTCTTATGTGAGTTTGAGGTAGAAACACTCAACATGTTTTTGGGAGGTGGGTGGAACCCCACAAAGACATAAAGAAACCATGAAAATTCCTTATAGTCACTGGAAAGAGGTCAGGATGGAACCTTGCATCTTATGCATTGGCAACAAAGACCTTAGCTATTATGCTAGCTGGTCTTCTATTCTACTTTCCTTCTTCAGGTGACCTATAGTCAACATGTCTGCATGAATTCAGGTTTCTTCATGGGGATAAACCCCTGGGTAAGCTTGTAAGGGCCCCAGGACCATTAGCTTAGTAACCTCCTATGATCCTATGATCTTCTGTGGAGTATATTGGCAGTGTGTCAACTGATTCTTCTAAACAATGGTAGCACATTTTTAGATTTGCAAACACATTTGATAATGCTGTAAGAATACTGAGTGAGACTGCATTCCTTCTGTGTAGAAAATGGCAGGAACTCATTAGTGTTATTAGCCATGGTTCAAAGGGATACCCTGCATCACTCAACAAATGCATGGCCTAGGGCATTGAAGTGTTAGATGCTGCAAACATGTTTAGTCCCAGGATTGTGGACAGACAGACTGAAGATGCAGACAGACAGACTGAAGATGCAGTTGGTATTGATATATACTATATGACAGTTAGTAAAGTAGCAGCCATGCCTGTTCAGGGATGCACCAACATCATTAAGAAGAAGTTTGGCTATGTGAGTCCCATTCATAGCACTAAGTATACTTGAAGGGACTGCATGTAGTGTGGGATACTTGCATTATGGAGGGTAATTTCAACTTAAATTTGAAATATCAGCATATAGTTCATAGGTTTATTGATTCATTCGTTCATAGGTTCATAGGTGTGTAATAGGCTACTGGCCCTGGAGCCTTTACAAGCCTAGGCCATAGAATTACCCTGGCATCGTGCCACCCAACCTTATTTCCCAGTGTCTCTGCCGAGTAGATCCACTGAAGTGAGCCCCGAGGTGAATTTTCTATTTCCCATCCACTCATCAAGATTTCATTTCTCTTGAAGAGGGCTAGTAAGGTGCTCTGCTAGACATGTATGGGAAGTCTATTCCATAGCATGGGCAGTCTCTGGGTTATGAACCTGTCCCTCCTGCACATTCTGTTGATTGTGGTAATGAGATTGAGGTTTCTGGAGTGTGTGGTGCGAAGGGATTGGGAGTTCTTTAGATGTAGCATTTCTAACAGAGCTGGGTCAGACATGGCTTTGTAAGTCAAGCAGAGATTGCCTCTAAGTAGGCGATATGAGACAGAGAATATTTGGAGTTTTTTGAGTCTGTCCATAAAGGACAAGGCGATCTGGATGGTCCAGAAAGAAGTTCATAAATTGCTGCAGTATGGAATTGATGGTCACCTGGGAGATGTCATTATTGTCATCTGTGGGCCTCTGGAAAGTGGCCTTCATTAGGATTGTCACAACAAAGATGACATTGGTTTGCATGAAAATTGGCTGGCCTTGGTCTCTGGCTAATTCTATAGGCCAATATAAATGGCATCATTTGTCCAGTGTTTGGCCACTGATTTTGACTTGGTAAGTCAGTGTACGGTACCCATGGATGAAAGCATTGCCTAGGTCAGTGACATTGTATGACTTGGTAATTTCTGGCTCCAGCTACTATGGCACTATCTATAGCTATCTTGTTTACTTTGGAAAAGTGGATGAAATCTATTACTTGGTTGTTTCATAGCTGTTCAGTATTCATTTGAGTATCTGTAAATTTTCAGACATAAATGCAATCACATCTGTCATTGCACATGATTGGTGCATGTCAGTATGTATGTCTTTTGGCTTTTCCCGGTTAGGGGTCGCCACAGCGGAACTCCCATCCACTAATGATTGGCAGTGGATTTTTATGGTGCCAAGTTGCCAGCCAGACACCCAACCTTCAAAAAAGGCATGCCCATTCACTCGCGCACCTACCTGCACGTCTTTAACGTCACTCAACCATGGAGAGGACATGCAGACTCCACACTGAAGGCGCTCCAGCCGAGAATCAAACAGTAGAACCTCTTGCTGTGAGACAACAATGCTAACCGTTGCACTACTGATTGGTGCATGTCAGTAATCACATTCATTGCTGCAGATCATATCCTAGCCTCATTTGTTCAGTGTTATAGTGCACCTTCTGCCAAGTGGGCACTGTCTTATCTCCCTTACCTTTGCTATGTTTGTCAAACATGCAGTACCATTGAATGTGTTACTTACCATGTACAGTCACTTTGTATTGTTACTGATGTTTATGCATGTGTCCTTAGATGCGAATGTACCATGTGCTGCATAACACTTGTATAAGCTGTTGTGTACTTTGTGAGAATTATCAGCTCTCATTCCATATCTTAATTACCAAAGGGTGCATGTTTTATGCACCAGCACTTTTTGTATCCTAAGAAGATTGCTAAGCTGATGGATTCTCAGGTGTTCACCTAACCTACAGAGTACTTATCTGTGTGGCTCTACAGTTTACTCTTGTTTTAAAGGAGTGGGGGTTATCTTCTGCAGTTCAAAGTCAAAAGGTACATGTCTAGAGTGCTGCCGGGCAGAGATATGCATTACCACTGTGATTTTTGTAGGTGAGAAAGTTACTTTTTGAAATATAATGTTATACTTCCCTACCTTCTACATCATAAAATGATGATGACAAATTTTGTTAAATTTAGTAGAATACTAGGTCTAAAAAATAATTTAAATTATTTAAGAGTAATCAGAAATGCATCTGCCTATGATCACACCTGCCTTCTATTTGTCCTTCTAACCCAGACCAGATTGTCTGTCATTCTTATAGACGTTATCATAACTATGTAAAATATTTGTCTCAGCTGTAAAAACAAAGCTATTTAAATGACAACACAACAATGAAAACACTCATACTTGCCATGGTATGTTTTGTCAACATTAACAGTGCCAGGTACCTTCTATGTAGTCACTGAAATTGCATCAAAAAGTTTGTTACTGTAAATATTTATTGCATTAAATATGATACCTTGGAGCTTTGCTCCCCGGGCTTCCACTGAAAAAGGGCACCTGTGCATAGTCGGACTTTCCCAGTAAACAAATGTCAATAAATTAAATAGGTCATCCCTGCTTGGTATAGTTTTTATCACAGTTTTATAATTTTTGGTAATGATCATTATAACCACATTAGGACCTTTTTATCACTCTATATTTAAAATGTAACATTTGTAAATTAAGTACATTTTGTAATTAATTACTTTATATTTAAAGGCTATTCTCTAAAATTATGCCTTTAGGATATTGTACTATACAAAATGATTCCACTTGTTACCCATGTCTATTGGCACCTGATGGTACCTCATACCTACTGGGACATATTTCACCAAATTGCAATAGCTGCTTTATCTTACATCTTACTGTATGTATAAAAGGGACCACATGCTAATGCTTCTAAAATACACTAAGAGGTTATTTTTCATGCAAGCACTTGATGGATCTTTATCATTTAATTTTGTTTTGAATGATTTTTCTTCTCATTGTTCAATTACATTTCTGTATGCAAAGACCTTGGAAAGTGTGCTTTCACTTCCATACATGTTAGCAGTTCGAATCAGCTTAGGGAAACAATCAACACAATGTCTGAATGGGTGAAAAGCGGCATACACACATACACACACACACACACACACACACGCACACACACACACACACACACACACACACACACACACACACACACAAACACACACACACACACACACACACACACACAAACACATAGATACAAAACTCTGTGAAACTGGAAACATGCCAATAGGATGGCCTTATATAGAAAATAATTTATTCTACTATCTACAGGAGCAGCAACATCACATCATACAAGCAACACATATTTTTGCATCTTAAACTGTTAGAGCTCCTTTCATTTTATACCCTCAGAAATCCTAGATTTAAAACTAAAGCAGAACTGTAATACTGCATACCCATCCTGTGCAACAAAAATAATGAACACCCCAAATGAGCGTGTTTTCAATTTACAAAGAGATGACATAAGGAATCCATATTAGTTCACCGAACATTATTTTCAGCTAACATCTATTCATCGACACATATTCAGCGAAAATCACTTCTGCAATTCGTTGAATTTACCAAGGGCAATAAAACAATTGCCCCACAGCACAATGGAACCCAGAGCTAACTAAATCAAAACCACCTAAGTGGGGGGCTTTGACCCCCACTCCCAATGTGGGAGGCTGCGCCCCACAACCCCCAATTATATATACCAACTCTGAGACTGCACTACAATGGGGAAAAGGCCAAAGTTGTGTAGTTGGCCAACTACTTCATTGCCCTTATTAAATTCATTGACTCGCGGAAGTGATTTTCACTGAATGTGTCAAAGAATAGGTGTTTGCTCAAAATAACTTTCGGCAAACTAATATAGTCCTGACATAAGAGGCTGGCATGCTAAACTGACAACTTTTAAAAACTTTGCCATTTAAAAGCAACAACTTGCACTTACCATCACAATGTGCTAATCATGTGCTTGTATGTAAAGGCCTATTTGTTCATATTTTTGTCATAGTTTTATAACAATTCAGTCCCCCATTGTTTAACTTTCTTCCAACATAAATATGTAAATACAGACTTACAGACACACTCATGCTGACAGATGCAAAGAACTGGACACTTACAATGCAGAGACTATTTTCTGCAAAGCAGGCTAGAAGGGCATGCTTGCCTGCGCCAGAAACATTTGTATATATGTATTTATATATGCACTATAATCCACAACAGCAAATTGAGAGCCTCGATATTTAATGGTTTTGTTTACAATCATGCCTGTAATATACTTTATTGCATGAGACATTCACAGTTTTAGTTCTATCTGCATGCAGTAGTAACACATGCACATTTCAGGTATCATTGCTAATGGATGCCCTGAAAATATTCATATTTATCTCACTTTTATGATAAGATTCCGTAGCTATTTTTATAATTTAATACCGTTTGCATGGTGCATTTCTGTTTAGTATTGCTGTGCATAAACTTTGGTGCAATGGCTAATTTATTTAGAAGAATTTATCTAAAATCGGTCACTATAAATACCGAATGGATAACTTGTTCAACACTAAAGCGTTGCATAATGTCTTAAAACTGGAGGATTTTTTCTAGTCCTGGAACTACCCCAGGAGTATATAATCTGTGTTAGAGTTTATGGAGTCATGTATATCAGTGGCTGATACTCTATAATGAGTAGGATAGGACTCATCTTGTTCAAGTGCCCACCCTACAATTGCACACCCCAGGTAGCTAACTGACCAGTCAAGTGTATGCTGATATTATGGTAACAGAAATCAGTGCCACAATCATTAATATGGTCAGACATGTTGTACATCATTACCCTTCTGCTCAGTTTACTCACCTCTTTCCATTTTTCTTTTTGTTTCTGGAGATATTGAGGTGAACCCCAGCCACTCAGTTTATTATTATATATTTATTAGTATTTGTTTACCTGGAAAGTCTGACTGGACAGGAAAAAAAAAACTTTCAGCAGAGTCCCAAGGAGAAAAGCACCACAGAGGCAACAAAAATAAAATGAATGAATAATGAATGACAGTAAATACACAGTTGTAATAATTATACAAGTAAAAAAATTCATAAAATCAAACCGCTGAATAGTTAAAATAATAAACATAACAAAAAAAGTAATCACGCAGGAAATTTAGTGATGGACAGAAAAGGCAAGAATTGTTCAGGTGGATGACAGATTAAAAAAATGAAAGCTTAATTCATTAGTAGGTTGTATTACGTGTAGACAAGATGTTTGGTAGGTTGGGAGGTTTGTTTTGGAATAGTACAGTACTGAAGAGAAGAAGTGGAATATTTAGTAGTTATTTTATACTTTCACAAAAAAAGTGGTAACGGAATAGATAGTACCAATACTATTTATGTTATTTCCTGCTAGCAAAAGAGATGAACTGGGAAGAAGCAGATTTTCAAAAAGAGACAGAAAGAGAAGAAATTAATGGTGGAAAGGAAATAGAAGATGAATGACAGGGTAAGGAAAATATTTTTTAGTATAAACAAGAGTGTTAAGGCAGAGATAGTGAATGGGGAAGGATCAAGCTTACTAAATTACTGAGTAAAAGTAGCCTAGTACTGAGGTATTGAAAGTGGGGTAGGAATATTTACAAAAAATACAGGTAGTTTAGTAGAACTGTATATGTCGAAAACATCTATGTGAGTTTAGTTATCAGGTATTAGTCAAAAATGAAATTTAACTTCTGAAAGGTTACCCAGTGGTTGAGCAAGGAAAGCCAGTGATCTGATAGGTAATTTGTAAGATGAGTTTTGGAGGTGAGGAAGATATTAATTGAACTCTGTGAGAGTGAGATTGCATTTCATAGCTTAGTGACATAAGCAGGTCATATCCTGCTGAGTTACTGGACTTGTAAACGTTTGTCCTGTGAATCTAATTGTTTTAATTGTGCATAAAACTGAATGGCTCCTGCCAGATTTGGACATTTTTGGGGATTGTGTACTATATTATGGGATATGATTAGCTGACAGTATATAAGGTAATGAGACAGTTCAAGTCAGTTTAGTTGTTTTAGAGCAATACAGTGGTATGACCTATAAGGCAGACTTGTTGCAAACCTTGCCACCTTACTACAGTATTGTCATAGTTTAGATGCACGTGTGGCCTGCAGATTTGTCCAGACTGAAGTTCCACATAGTAAAATTGGTAAAAGGAAGGTTGATACAATGATATATACATACACACACACATATATATATATATATATATATATATATATAGATATATATATATATATATATATATATATTTATATATTTATTGACATGTATATATATATATATATATATATATATATATATATATTTATTGAAATATATATATATATATATATTTATTGAAATATATATATTTATATTTATTGATATATATATATATATATATTGACATATATATATATTGACATATATAGATATATATATATATATATATATATATATATATATATATATATATATGGTTCTACCTCACTTCAACGACACTCCGGAACATCGACAGGGAAATCGCGAGCCCCAGAAGATCGACAGCGCAGAAGACCGACGCGACGGGACCTAGAAGATCGACAAGCAGAAGACCGACCCGACGGATGAAAGCACCGACGCCGAGGATGCCGAAATGGGAAAAGGCTGTGTAAGTATGCGGTAGTGACGGACGTTAGGGTGCGAGTAAGGTAAGTGGGGATAGGGTGGGTTAAGTGAGTTAGGGTTAGGAGCGGGTCAGGTAAGTGTGCGGTAGTGATTGTGTTTGGGTTAGGGCGGATAAGTGAGTTAGGGTTAGGGAGGGTCAGGTAAGTGTGCGGTAGTGATTGTGTTTGGGTTAGGGGCGGATAAGTGAGTTAGGGTTAGGAGCGGGTCAGGTAAGTGCGGTACTGACGGACCTTAGGGTTAGGGTTTGGGTCTGGGTTTTAGGTAGTTGTGTATGTATGGTTTAGTGTGGGTTTGTAGGGATTTTGGTGTGCTTGTGTTGTGTATGTGGTTTTTGGACGGGGAATGTGTTTTGGTTGTTGATTGTGGTGTGTGAAGTGTATGAGGTTTCGTGTTTGTGTACCGTCGGTTATTTCGTTGTCGGGCATGTGGGATTTCGTGTTTTTGTACTGTCGGTTATGTGGTGTCGGTGATTGCGTTGTCGGTGTTGTGGTGTTTCGTTTATGTGAGGTAGAACCATATATATATACATATATATATATACTTAGGAGATAATAGTAAAGGCAGTCCTATGTGTTTTGAGAAGGAATTAAAGTAGCTTTGTTTTCTTTGGATTTTGTAGGAGCACAGCATTACTAAGCTATGACTCAATGGAGGTAAAGGACTGCAAGGTTATGTACTAGCTGATACCTCCCACAACCTCTTGTTGGAAGCTTTACCCCCTGCACTGCCTTACTTACTGTAAAATATCTGAGCATCACAAAACATCAGGGTAGGTTATGTGATTTTGATTAAATAGGACAGCAAAGATCACTGTTTTGACAACTGATTACTCATATTGCAAGCAGCAGTAGGCTCACCTTCTGACTCCTGAGCACTTTACCTTGATCCAGCAGAACATAATGTTGATCTACACCAAGTACAATGACATGGAAATATACAGCTCTGACCGAAGCCTACTTGATCCAACATTGACTGTTGACTTGGGTACTGGATGAGTTGGACAAAGAGGGTGACAGTGAGAGGATGATTATGGTATGCCTGTTCTTCAGGGAGGGTGATAGCTAAGCACCTGATTGTTCTGACACCTAACAGAGACCAGGTACCTCCTAGTAAAACTATCCAACTGGGTTATGTCAGGAGCAATAATTCACTAAGTTGTGCTTATCTAGAACCATGCAAGAACTGTCATCTGGAACCATGCAAGAACTCCATCTGGAACCATGCAAGAAATGTGTCTGGAACCATGCAAAAACTCCATCTGGAACCATGCAAGAACTCCATCTGGAACCATGCAAGAACTCAATCTGGAACCATGCAAGTGCGATAGTACAGATGCCTGGTGACTGATGTTGTAAGATGCTTTTATTGGCTACTGTGGAACTGGTAATTAGAGTACAGCAAAAACATCTCTTATGACTGCCCACATGATGCTCTGTCATGGCCCAATCTCCCCCTAGGATGGGAACAAATGTGCCAACTCCAAAGGAACAAATGAGTTACCTGATCATGGGAGGGACAATGGTTGGGAGGCAGAGGGGTCATTCAAATATAAAAATATAAATTTGATACAATACATTTTCACTGAATGTACTTAGTCTTTCATTAAATTAGAGTTTCATGGCTGCCCATTCTTGTTCAAATTACTAAGATTTCCTTAATCCAGAATGTAATAGCACACTGAAATCAGAAACATATTAAAAAAAAAAGAAGTAAAACTTTTAGGCTTAGTCAGTCATAGTAGTAACATTTTATATTTCTTGAAACAGATATAGAGGCCTAGCTAAAGTGTATAGTTTTCATCGTGGAAATGTTGAACAAACAGAATCAAAGAATACAGAAAACTAAACTGGTGCTTTAGAAGAAAATCCACCCATAAAAAATATCACTTTATATGTCATCACAGTTTATGTCTTACCTTATTCTGTTCATCTGCTAAGATTGCACAACCAAAATGAACACCCAGGAGAAACTGTGAAATGTATGTGACCTTAGAAAGTTAGTTCTACACTTGTGAAAAAGACATAATAGTACTATATGTAGTATAGTGACTCAAAAGAAGTATTGCTTAACACATCTGCTTCCTATTTTTTTTTACATTGTGAACCATTTGGCTGCCTGCCAAAACTTTGACCTTTGACCACTTCTTAGTGCACTTCAAGTTGCATTTAAAATCATCTGCTTTTTGAGATGTAGTTTGAGATTATGATTTGATAATTAAGTGAAATAAACTGAGAAAACTGAATAAAGGCAATATATAACCAAATCAAACAAGGCTATAAAGATTCTTGATTTTGCACCTTTATTGTCTGAACACACAAAGTAGCTGTCATGATTTAAAATAGAAATTCCTCGTGCTTCTGCCTCATCTCAAAATGGGATCTCTGCTTAGTATGTCAAGTATAAACATGCCAAGTAATAGAAAGATGGTTTTCTAGCAAACAGGATTAACTGCCTTTTTCAAAGTTAAGTTGTACATTGCCTTTACCACATTACATGTACAGAAAATATATTTATTAGTTTGCCTTTACCACATTATATGTACAGAAAATATATATATATTAGTTTTATGTAGCTCTTCTTCTCTTTTATTTCATGGCTTTCACTCTGTTTAGTTTTGGAGACATGTTGCACCTTTCTAAGTCTAGCTTTGTGACCTGCTTAGTTGCTTAGTGCTCTGTGACCTTATATCTTGTTTGATGGAATTCTATCCACCTAGAAAAATGGCATACTGGCAACCAAAACATAGCTGTTAACTGATGCTAACAAAATCTCTCCGCCATCTTCAGCGCACCAAGAAAACATGCCATACCAACCTACTTAGCATTCTAGTTATAGTTTGGCATTTTAGTTACAGTTCGTCACCTTGTGAATAGTTTTGTTAACTGTCCCTCCATCGTACATAATAACTGTTACTTTCAGCTGGAAAAGTGATGATAACATTACATCTAAAACAAGTTGTTAGTTTCTGTTGCACTGCACCATGAGACTGCCTGCAACAAATAAGAAAATGAATAAATATGTCCTTACACAAATGTCAGTGAAAATCTTGGGCAATAAAGGCACCTTATTCCATTAAGTTTCATAACAGATAAGCTGCATACTCTGGCAAGTCTGCTTCTCATCATGACAGACACATACATTCCTTGAGCAGTCTCAGATTTCATTAGTTCCTTTAATCACCCACCAATCTGAGTAATACCACTCTCTTAATAAAATAACACTTCCCAGTATTCAAAAGAGTTATTACTTGGTCGAATAATGTGTAAAATAAAAACACGGTAGATATTCCTGGAGGCTCCACAAACACAGGCCAGGTGGTGAACAAACCAGTTTCAGTAGTGCCAACAAAACAGTCTTTATTTAGCGCTTTAGTCTGTCTATAACATCAGACTTCTTCAGAATAATATACAAACAAGTTCACTTCACAATATATACCTTAAAAAGTCACATGATATTTTAAAAAACCCAATGACATTAAACAATAAAAATAAATTAATAAATAATTAGCTGAAACAAGTGTGACCATAAAAGAACTTCCCCCAAAGCCTCCCAATTAAAAATATATATGAACGTAATTTTAAATAGCTCCCAATGCTAATGTTTTCATTTAGGCCAGGAACTATGTCGGCATTAAGCTGTATTTGCCAACAAAATTCCTTAAACTCCAGCCTATCTTCCCATGGACCCCCCCCCCTGTATATCTTTTCTTATTTTTTCTAAAACTACAAACTTGAAATGATGTGTAGCATGTTTTGCTATATGCTTATATAAAGCACTGGCAATGTTCTTGTTTTTTATATCTCTGTTGTGCTTGTATATTCTCTCTCTCAAATGTCTAATGGTCTTTCCTACATAAAAACAGTCACATTGACAGCATAATGCTGCATAGACTACCCCAACAGTGTTGCAATAATAATTGCTTCTAAAGGTGATTTTGAACCTATAAATTCTAATTGTGTCAGTTTCTAAGATGTAAACACATTGTGAACAAAAAACACATCTTTTCATCTTTCCTTTTGTGTTATGACTATCAATCGATCTTTCTAGCATATTTTTTATGGTTGATCCCCTCCTGAAAACAAAGTGTGGTACTTGCCCTATCTTACTCAGTATTTCTTCGTAACCACCAAAATTTTACCAGTTCTTCTTTAAAATGTTTGAAATTTCCAAATGATCTAAACTAAACTTAGTAACAAAGGAACATGAATAAGTGTCTTTTCCCAACTGTTTTTTGCTAACAGAAATAACAGAACATTGTACTTTTCTGTTGTTTAAGATAGATATAATAGTCCCGCTGTTTCTTTTTTTTTGTCAACTTCTTGCCATACTTGATCTAATAATTTTTGTGGGTAGTCTCTTTCCAGAAACATATTTTTCAACTTGTTAATCTGTTCAACAAAAGCATTGTCCTTGGTAATCATCCAGGCTAGTCTGACAAGCTGTCCTTTCACTATACCTTTTTTAACATGTTCTGGGTGGTGACTACTATAGTGCAGTAGACTATTACAATATGTCGGTTTTCTATATATATTGCTCGTAAAGCAACCTATTTCGTCATCTTCGTTAATTTCCACATCTAAATAACTAATTTTGTTATTGTTGTAGTTGTAAGTAAATTTTAAAAAAGTAGTAGTGCTATTAATGTATTGTAAAAACTCATCAATGTCTGCACTCTCCCCAACCCAAACAATAAACAAATCATCTAGATAACATGCATATAATTTCCATTTGGTCAGATAAGGTGATGTAAACAAAAATTTCTTTTCCCACATTAACATAATTATGTTAGCAAAAACTGGGCTATGTCAGGAGCAATAATTCACTAAGCAGTGCTTATCTAGAACCATGCAAGAACTGTCATCTTGAACCATGCAAGAACTCCATCTGGAACCATGCAAGAAATGCATCTGGAACCATGCAAAAACTCCATCTGGAACCATGCAAAAACTCCATCTGGAACCATGGAAGAACTCCATCTGGAACCATGCAAGTGCAATAGTACAGATGCCTGGTGACTGATGTTGTAAGATGCTTTTATTGGCTACTGTGGAACTGGTAATTAGTGTACAGCAAAATCATCTCTGATGACTGCCCACATAATGCTCTATCATGGCCAGCTCTCCCCCTAGGATGGGAACAAATGCGCCAACTCCAAAGGAACAAATGAGTCACTTGGTCATGGGAGGGACAATGGTTGGGAGGCAGAGGGGTCATTCAAATATAAAAATATAAATTTGATACAATACATTTTCACTGAATGTACTTAGTCTTTCATTAAATTAGAGTTTCATGGCTGCCCATTCTTGTTCAAATTACTAAGATTTCCTTAATCCAGAATGTAATAGCACGCTGAAATCAGAAACATATTAAAAAAAGAAAGAAGTAAAACTTTTAGGCTTAGGCAGTCATAGTAGTAACATTTTATATTTCATTAAACAGATATAGAGGCCTAGCTAAAGTGTATCGTTTTCATCGTGGGAATGTTGAATGTTGTGTAATCTTAGAACACATTGTACAAATTTTGAAATTTTCTAATTCCCCTAAAGCAGTGAAAACATTCTGTCTGCTTTCTCTTATCTTTTCTTTCATGAAATTATGCAAATTAAGTTATTGGTGCATCTCATTGCATGGTTTCAGCTACTACATACAGTATTTTAGGAGCTTTCCTGTAGACTACCCTCATATTCTTTAGTCCCTTCACATTTAATGTTTATTATTACACATTGTAGTGTGCACCATCACTTGTTTTCCCTGCCTAACATTGCTAGAATATGTTTAAGACCGATAATACCCCCCCAAGTACTTTTCCAATTAGTTCTACTTTAAGATAACACTGCTTGGATTACCATTTTTTACTTTCCCATTCATTACCATTTCTTGGCATATATTTAGAGGCACAATTGTGTATTTATTTTTTTCTGTAGAAGGTTGGGCTTTGCACCGCATGCCTACTTTGAGTGAGGGTACTTCCCCAACACCCTGGCATCTAAATATACTGCCTATAAAGTTGTACCAACTTAGAGAAAAGAGGATCTGTTATTTTCCTTGTCTGAGGTGATGCGACCTTGGAAGCCATATATTTAGAGATTAAGGGCGTGAGGCAGTACCCTTACCTGAAAAACATTCTATCACATTATTTTTGGTTTAGCATAACAATAAAGTGGTAATGTGACTAAGAGAGATAGCTGTGGGAATTGGAATCTGGTATGACAAAGCGGTTCTTTCCTATCTTATTGTTATTTTTGTCCTTGTCCAATTATATTAATTTACTTATCTATTTTTTATTATTAGGACCAACACTTTCAATACATTACTAAAAATGTACTAAGCATGTCATCAATGATTATAGTACATTTAAGGGTCCTATAGAATTTATTTTCAAACTGTGGGACTTTATTTAGATAGGCTGGCTCCTGAGCTATGTAACACCTAATTTAAGCTGTTCCATCTAAGTATACCTTCAGGCAGTAGCCGTGACACAGTGAAGGAATGCATCATCTGCATTCTCATCTATATATATATTTTTTTATTTTAGCTTTTATTAGAAAACCCTTGACTACACCAATCAACATCTGTCTCTCTATTTGATATGCCTAGACACGCCATAGTTAAAAAAAAAACACAGACTATACAATTCAATCAAGCCTGTCTGTCCCTAAGGTGTTCAATTAAAATGCAGCATTTATTTCTGCTGTGAATGGTGGCCTTTGCAGTACTTCAGCTCTGCGAAGAATATTGCACCTCCTACAGTTTGTTAGGTATAATGAATGCAGTGTTTCATCAGCTGGCCTTTCGATTTATGACACAGTCCACAACCTAATGGCTAACAACTCTCACAAAACCTTTTGAAACTCTGATATCTCTTAAGAAAGTTCCTTTTTCAGGTCCATTCAATAAGCCTAGAGTAAATCAGCTATTGACTTCTGTGTAGAAAAAACCCTACAGTGAGGATTTGTTCTGAACGTTATGACAGTCTACTAAAAAGAAAGGTTCTCTTGAATTTTTTTTTTCAGATTTTAATGGCCTGTTTTTCTAAGTGTAGATTTCTAACTGCTGCACACATCTATATCTGACACTAACTGTAATCACACATTTTAGTCACACTTAGTAACCCCAATCTTCTGGATTCTTGACAAAATAAATCTTCAACACTAAACAGTAAAGTAATCTTTTCGACCTCTGGTCATCAAAAGCAGAATTAACTTCACCGCCTTTTTCTTTTGTGTAAATGGCTTGTTATTCATCACTACTTTATAAAAAAAGGCAATTTAACTGTCAGGATTTTTCTCAGAGCTGTAGTATTTCACAAGGAATTCAGTCTGCAGGGAAAAGGCGAGGATAGCTGGCCGCCTAGGCTGGCCTGCCAGGGAGAAACTCTTTCTGCAGCCTCTGTTCAACACAGCTTGAGGCAAAGGCATCTTGTATAGGCCCTGACCCAAGAAGGTCAGCGTTTGTGAAGAATTCTGAAGCCTGACATCTGCTGCTTGGCTTTGAGTGAAACCCAGGCCCTGTCAGCCAAAACAGAGGCTTGTGTAAAATAATCCCTCAGCAAGGAACCTAGACAGTAGTGAAAAGGCTAAATGGCCCTCTTTTTGTCTGAGTGTCCAGGCGGTTTACTCCCTCATCATCATGTCGGATAGAGTTCAGGGCAAAACAGTTCCCACAATGGGAATACAACCCATATTCTCACGACACTGTGCCATAACTCTCTCACCTTACATAAGAGACCTTTATTTAAATTATGGACAATGGGACATCTAAAAACTGTACGAAAAGGCATACTCAAGCATCACCTTTCCAAAATGTTTTAGATAGCCTGTATTTAATCGAGTAGTAAATAAAAGCATGTTGATCTCTTCTCTGAAACTCAGAATAACTTTTCAATGTAATATGCTTTAGCCAGGTACTTCTCCAAAGTTACTAATCACTTTTTAATGCAATGTTTCTCCATACAGTCACATGTTTACATCTTAAGATGTAACAGAGTTAGGATTTCAAGACAGTACATTCTTTAATGATGCTCTGAATAGCAGTGTTAGTGGTGCCAGACATATCGGGCTGCAAACCAGTTATGGGTTTGATTCTCTAAGTCCACAGTTACACAAAATATATGTATGAACTTCATATTTGCACTTTGTACAACTGCATACCTCATTTAGTTTTCTAAGCAAGGAGAGAGGTAACTGGATCTATCTGTATCATGCATGAAAAAAGAAACCTGCAATAGAAAAAAAATAATTAAGCACAAGGGCTGTTATGCAAGGCTATGTGAAGAAACAAGCAAATAACTATACATTATTTACTAAACAAGGACACGTTTTGTATGCTAGGAGTATGGCCGATTAAAAAAAAAAATGTCCACAGCTTTAGGGACACCCTGCTATCCCCAATCAGTGAGAGTTAGGACATCTGATAATAACCTGAGGGTTCAGCATTGAGGTAACAAACATCAGCATCATTTTTAAAAGAGTAGAGGAAGATTGTCCTGGTTGTGATGGTAGGTAAGGGTATATATAAAAATGAAAATGCTATGTTAAGATGAAACAAAGACTTCTCAGAAATAGTTAGGGCTTCCCATGAGAACAAAAGGGAATAAGAGCAGAAAAATTTGTTGGGTTAAAAGGAGGTCAGTAGAGAAAGGAATGTCTATGATGTACTGCAAAGTGTATTTTAGCTATTTTAGTAAAGGAAGGGTCACAAATGATGGTCTAGTGAGACTGGGTGGGTAAGATGATGGCTAGATATAATGCATCAGTAAAAGAAGTGTATAGTATGGAGTGGGCATGTCCAGTCAGATTCTACAGAATAGATGAAAAGATATAGAGCTAGAAAGGAAATGAAAATTGCCAAAATCAAGAGGAGAACATTGACACACGGTCAATGAAAACTATCCCTGGAGATTTCTATTAATTATTTTAACCAGAAAAAAATAAATAATCACAAGTCTGTGTTTTGTAGGCCAGTCCTTTGGCAGTAGTCTGGTGATAACCTGTTCATGGTTATACTTTATTCAACTGGGAACTTTAAGAATCAAACCCAAGACTCATGATTAAGCCAATAAAACAGAATTGGCATTGGCCTCTTTGTTGCACAACTAGAAATTCAACAAATTCATAGATTCATAGATTATTACTAGGCTAGGGACCCAGGGGGACCTTTCTAAGCCTAGTGAAGTTTTCCCAGAAGAATAATGATGCGCTATTTCTAAACAGGACATTGAGAGCCAGGCATTTATAAGCTACTTCTGTCCGTAAGGGAAATGTGTGCCAGATCTGATGAAAATTTCCCAGCTATTGGTCTAGGTTGAGCTTAAATTGAGTAATAAATGAACTCAGCTTCACAATGATGGGAAGTCTGCTCAATAGGAGGGGCAGTCTCTGGGATACATATCTGTCTCTCCACCATGTTCATTTAAGTCACAGGCAAAAGTCATGTCCCTACACCTTGTATTTCTGGTACTCTTTGACTTACGAAAATGTAGAAGATTCATAAGTGTGGGGTTTGTGGATGCTTTATAAGCCAGGCATATATCTCCCTCAGCAATTTATAAGAGGCTGAGTAGAGGAAAAGGGCTTTAAGGCAATCTGCATAAAGCAGGTTTCTTACTCCTTGTATTCTTCTTTGTAAGGAACCTCTGAGGTTGCTCTAGTTGCTGCATGTGCTTGGTCAAGTACATACCAAAGGGAGCATTATACTCTATGTTTGGTCTGATAAGGGCAGAGTTCAGTAGGATAATGACTTCTCTGGACCTAGATTCCATTCCCTTACTTATAAGTTGCACAACAAAACATGATTTCCTCACCACTGTGTCCACGTAGTAGCCAAAGGTAAGGCTACTGTCTATGTGCATATCTCCAGGGATAGTTTTCATTGACCGTGTGTTAACGTTCTCCTCTTGATTTTGACAATTTTCTTTTCCTTTCTAGCTTTATATCCTTTCATCTGTTCTGTAGAATCTGAGTGGACATGCCTGGTCCATACCCAACTGTTAGGGATGTATATTTAACATGGTAATTAGCCAGGATGGTTGACTTCACAAAGGGTTTAATTATGCATTTTTTAGTACTGAGTTTAAGACCATGGCTTTGGCACCATTTGTTAGTCAGAGATAGGCCTTCTTGAAGTATGCTAGTGTCTGAGGGGGGAGTCGATGATAACCCCCAGCTTGCAATCATTTGCAAACTTAGTCAGCTATAAACCTTCAGCATTTGTTTCCATTTCAGAGAAATATATGCCAGAAAGGAGCAACCCAGTACAGAGCCCTGGGGGACTCCGCTAGTGACTGGCCTCTTGGTGGAGGTGGTCTCAACTATTTGACTTTTGAAAACAAGCACATTAGTTGGTAAGTGTGGTTAGGGGATAGATGAAGTGTCTTCCAGGTTTCTCTTTTTTACTTTGAGAGTCCCAAGGATGACATTTAATATTGCATGAATAACTCCTGGCAGAGGCTGGGGAAGGACAGAAGTAGCAGTATTCATAAAGACTGGGAAAGGTATGCCAAGATGACATAGGTGTACACATAAATACCTGTGGATAAACACGGCATTATAAACTACAAATTGTACTCTAAAATAAGGATTCAGACTGAAAAAAAATATGTGATGATCATAAATACCCATGGATACACATGGCATTATAAACTGCAAATTGTATCATAAAATAAGGATTCGGCCTGAAAAAAATAAGTGATGATCCACAATGGCCCATTTATAACAAATCTATATCCTTTTCCCCCATCTCTGACACTTTCAAGACAGTTAAGCAAAGTTCATCAAGAAGAAGAAGGCAGATTTATCCAAGAAGGATAGGCAAGGTATAGGTTCATAGGTTCATACTAGGCTATCTGCCCTAGGGCATTTACAATCCTAGCCAGAGTGTGTTTGGCTTTCACCACCCATTTTAAAATGAATTTTGCTATGCCCTTTTTCGAGGTTAGTATACTGTGCATCTGTCTAACAGTGACACAGAAGTGATACCCGGAGTAAATCTACGATCTCCCACCCACTCATCAAGATTCCTCTTGAAGAGAGTCAATGAGGGACTCTGCCTAACCTGGACTGGGATTTTATTCCAGAGTGAAGGGAGCCCCTGGGTTATGAATCTGTCCCTCCAGCATGTCCTATTTATTTCAGTGCTGAGGTTCAAGTCTCGAGCGTGTAGCTCGATGGGATTTGGATTTTCTGAGGTGCAGCATGTCCATTAATTCCGGGTTGGACATGGCTTTATACGTCAGGCACAGATCGCTTCTGAGCAGGCGGTATGCCACTGAGTAGAGCTGGAGTTTCTTTAACCAGGCAGCATATGGCATCTGTTTGAGCCCTTTGATCCTCTTGGTGAGGTACTTTTGGGGTCTTTCCAGTTGCTGCAGGTGTCTGGTAAGGTACATCCCAAAAGGGGCATTGTACTCAATTATGGGCCTGATGAGGGATGAGTAAAGAGGCACGATGACCTCCCCTGATCTAGATGTGAATCCCTTCATGATTAGGTGGGCTATATAAAATGCTTTTCTAACCACTTTGGCCACGTGGTTGTCGAATGAGAGATTGCTATCAACTTGGGTCCCCAGGTCCCTAATTACTTCTTCCATACTTAATGGTTTACCATCTATGTGGTAATTTGTGGGCACTTTGTTTTTGCCGAAGGGGATGACTATACACTTTTTGGCGTTTAGCTTGAGGCCATGGCTCTGGCACCAGTTGTCTGTTTCTATGAGGTCCTTTTGTAGGATGCTTGTGTCGGCTGGAGAGTCGATTATTGCGCCCAGTTTGCAGTCATCTGCAAACTTGGTCAGCCACAGTCCTTCCATGTTGGCCTGTACCTCTGAGAAATATATACCGAACAAGAGAGGTCCCAGGACTGAGCCTTGTGGGATGCCACTTGTAACTGGTTTGGAGTCTGACATGGCTCCAGCAATTCTAACCATGTGGGTTCTGTCCTTGAGCCAGTTTGCAACCCATCTAGTGACATAGGGGTTTATGTTTAAGCTGTTGAGCTTATCTATAACGCCCGAGTGGGGTATTGTATCGAAGGCTTTTGCGAGGTCCAGGATGATCCTTTCCATAGCTTTGCAGACCAAGCTAGTCAGGCTTATGGGGCGATAGTTTCCAGGATCTGTTGAGGCATCACCTTTGTGGAGAGAGACCACTGTTGCTGTACACCACTCTTTGGGTACATATCCTGTAGTAAGGCTGAGATTGAACAGTAGTTTTATGTTTGGGTTAAGTTCTTCTTGGAGTTCATGTAGGACGCAGCCCGGGACACCATCTGGTCCCATTGATGCTGTGTTTTTTGCTTTGGAGAGGTCGGCTCTTACCTGAGCATCTGAGATATCAGGGGGGCAGCACTCTGCTGGGATAGATATTTGCCCTTTTGGTGGGGAAGGGGGGGGAGTTTGCGCTGAACCTGTCAGCTAGGATGTTGGCAATGTCTGTGGGTTTGGTGTATTTTTTGTCATTTTGGACTAATTCTGAGCATATCTGCGAATTCCCACCCAGGTTTCTAACATAACTAAAGAAAGTCTTATGATTATCCTTAGTGTCATGTGCAATTTTTCTCACGAAGCTGGCCGTAGATGATTTTATGAGTGCCCGTAGTTTTTTGCTAATACTGATCAGAGATGCCTTCCCGTTTTGGGATTTTGCTCTATCATGTAGTAGCTTCCTCCTTCTGTTGTATAGTTTCTTTATGGCTGGGGTCCACCAGACAGGATGCCTGCCTTTGGAGGATTGGGTCTTGGTTTTGTTTGGGATTGCATGATCCATGCATTCCTGAAGGTGTTCATAGAATGCATTTATAAAGGGTTCTGCGGTCTGGGCCATATTTTCCACAGGCCCGGGGGCTTTGAAGGATTCCACCTTGGTTTTGAGGAGTGTGAAATTTGCTTTAGAGAAGTTTTTCACTGTGGTTTTCTGGGCAGGGGCTGGGGTCGGGATGTGAATATCTAGTGAGATTAGTTTATGGTCTGATCTTACCAGTGAGGGATACACTTCTGGTCTGGAGCATAGAGTCCCCATGTTGGTGATGATCAGGTCCAGTATGTTTTCCCCTCTTGTGGGAGTGGTAACAAGTTGTTCCATAGCATTTGAGTTTATAAATTCTAGGAACCTTTGGGCTAGGGTGTTGGAGCTAGAGTAATGCTCCCAGTCTATGTTTGGGTAGTTGAAGTCACCCAATATAATGGTGTTTGGAGAGACCTTCATATTTTCCAGTGTTCTCAGGAAGGCAGAGTGGGGTTCCTGGGTCTGGGAGGGTGGTCTGTAGCAGGCTATAAACTGGAAGGCAGTTTTACCCACTGTTAGTTGCACATGGATAGTCTCTGATGCTTCGTGCTGTGCCACCAACCTTGAGGTGTGGGTATCTTTGACGAATATTGATACTCCCCCTCCTTTTGTGGTTCGGTCCAAGTTTTGGGGCCGAAAAACATGGTATGAGGTATAACCTGATAGTGCTGGGTGTTCTCGGGAGCCTTGAACCAGGTTTATGTTACTGCACAGATATCAATGTTCTCCATGCTAAGGAGAGTTTCGAGTGCGTGCATCTTGAGGTTTAGACTTCTGGCATTGAGTAGCATTACTCTTAGTTTCTTATCCCTTGTGATACCTATGGAGGTGGGTTTGTCTTTTGAGCCTTGCCTAAAAAAGGCACTATGGGGGTGGCAAGAGCCTTTGCCAATATCCGAAAGCCCAGGGGTGACAGGTGCAAGCCGTCCCTAGCGAAGCATCGTGGCTTGTCGAGCATGTCATCCCAGGCTGGCAGGCATTGGATCCCCTTTGAATGACGCCAATACTTAAGCCAATTGTTGAAATTGATCATCTTGTCTTCATATTGTGGCATCATTCTTGGTGAGGGTAAGATGCTACTCAAGTCAGGGTCATACCGGCCTGGGCTACATGCTCAGAGAGCTCCTCTATGTCTCTTTTCATGTAGTCCAGGGAGGTACGTCTCAGGTCATTCACACCAGCATGGACAATAACTGAGTCATATTTGTACTTGCCTTGGAGTGACCTGAGTGCTTGTGTTATGTGGCAGATCCTAGCGTCCGACAGGCAGCTCACCATGACCTTCTCCTTGTTCAGCTTGGTGAGTGGGACGTCAGTGTGCCTGATGATAGAGTCACCTATTACAAGTGTATCAGGTGTGTTGTTTAGCCTTAAGGGCTGTGACTGTTCGGCACACTGGCTTTGTGAGCTATGTGTTGCACGTGTTTTGTTTTGGGGTAGCGGTTGCTTGGGTGTCTTCTTTGGAGGTCTCTGTTGCTTTGGCAGATTTCTATTTAGAGCCTCCGAGTATATTTTTGTGTGTTTATGTGTTTGGTTTGCTGTCGTGGTAGGTCTATGTGAAACTGGAATTGTAGTGAGTGTGGTTTCCTTCTCCTCCTGACTGGTTACGCTAGTACTGAGTTGAGAGAGCTTAGCCTCCAGTTTGGCTATATGGTTGCATCTCTCACATGTGTTGGAATTTGTTGGGAGGAGAAGAGGGTTGTCTGTGTACATGAGGCATTTGTAACATTGCCTCAAGATTCCCAGATTCACCAGCTGGACCAGAGAGGAGATTGACAACTGACCTTTGGACATGCTAGAATAGTATTGGGAATTCCTTTAAAATTGAAAAAAGAGCCAATGGGGAACAAGGTACTCAAGGGGAGTTTGTGAGGGTGTAGTGTTTTTAATTTTTTAGTGCTGACTTATATAATTGCTTTAGTGAGCAAGTGCCAGGCTTTAGAGTAGGAATAGGGTGTTTATTATGAGAACGAGATCAGTTCTAAGGGAAAAAGTGAAGAGCAGACTTTGTGGAGCCGAGAATGGTTTAAACCCAATTAAGCTATGCGCAAAATCACGCAAAGCTGCGCTAAAGTGGGTTTTATACAGGGGGGACTTGAAAGAGCTAGAAATTGGCCCAAAACGGCCAATAGACTACCAGATTCTTGTGCTGGGAACACTTCTCCAGGGATAGATAGGCTGATCTAAGCTCCCCACTGCCACTGGTGAACAAAGAAGCCTCCCTTTATCCAAGAAAGGAAATGGGCAACACAGGAACTTTCCAAAAGTCCAGAATACAGCAAAGCCTGTATTCGGGCTACTCTAGGTCAGGAAAGACGGGAAACAAGGATAATTTTTTTTTTTTTGCAGCAAACAGCAGGAAAATGCAATAAATATGTAACACAGGCTAGCGCACTTGAGTGTGTAGCCTCAACAGGTAAATGCAACAAACAGGACAAACTTTAAAAGTGCAGGTGCAAAAACAACTTTAAACAGTTTAAAACAGTTCAAGAATGCAGAAATACTTGCAGTTTAGCTAGATCGGACAGTCGCCCAGGTAGTAGCAGGAAAACACTTTTATCAGGTTAGCAGTCGCTCTTTTAGCCTCTCTGCTGCTAGCACCACTCTGCAGGACCACGAGGAGCTTGGCTGAGTAGTAACAAGCGCAAAAAACGCGCCAAAGCGGGTTTTATACAAGGGGACTTGAAAGAGCTAGAAATTGGCCCAAAACAGCCAATAGACTACCAGATTCTTGTGCTGGGAACACTCCTCCAGGGATAGATAGGCTGCTCTAAGCTCCCCACTGCCACTGGTGAACAAAGAAGCCTCCCTTTATCCAAGAAAGGAAATGGGCAACACAGGAACTTTCCAAAAGTCCAGAATACAGCAAAGCCTGTATTTGGACTACTCTAGGTCAGGAAAGATGGGAAACAAGGATCATTTTTTTTTTTTTTTTGCAACAAACAGCAGGAAAATGCAATAAATATGTAACACAGGCTAGCGCACTTGAGTTTGTAGCCTCAACAGGTAAATGCAACAAACAGGACAAACTTTAAATTACAAGCACAAAAGCGCGCTAAAGCTGGCTTTAAAGCAGGGGGTTAGAAAGAGATAGGAAATGGCCCAAAACGGCCAATAAGCTACAAGTTACTGGGCTGGAACCACTCCTCAAGGGACAGATAGGCTGCTCAGAGCTCCCCACTCTCACTGGTGAACAAAGAAGCTTCCTCCTATCCAAATAAGGATATGGGCAACACAGGAACTATGACACAGCCCAGATATCAGCAATACCTGAAGACTGGACTATTCTAGTTCAGTAAAGGCGGGAAACAAGGATATATATATTTTTTTAAGTAGCAGAAATTAGGTACAGAAACACAGTAAATGCTTTAATTCGGCTATCGCACTTGAGTGTGTAGCCTACCAGTTGCCTGTATCACTCTGCAGGACACCACGAGGAGTTGTGTGGAGTTGTATACAATAACAAACTTTTTAAATCACAGTCTTTGATCCAAGAGGGTGGCCTAATGGTTAAGGTGTTTGCCTTACAAACACAAGGTGCAGGGTTTGAGTCTCACAAGGGATAATTGGCTAGGCTTAAAATGGCTCGCAAGGGCAGTTAGCTTAGTACTAACCTATGAACCTATTCGCTAAGAAAAAAAAAAAACTGGCGTTTTAGGCAGAATTAGTTAAGACAGCAAGAAAAGCAGAAAAATGATACTTAATCACTCCAAAGTCACTCTTTTGTCTCTCTGCTGCTGTAGACTCTGCAGAACACATGGAAGGCACTTGCTGAGTGGAATACAAGTGTAAAAACTGTGCAAATGAGGTTTTTATAGCAGGGAAGTGAAAGAAATAGAAATTATCCCAAAATGGCCAATAAACTACTAACTTCTGGGCTGAAACCACTCCTCCAGGGACAGATAGGCTGCACAAAGCTGCCCTCTCTCACAGGTGAACACAGAAACTTTCTTCTATCCAAGTAAGGTAATGGCAACACAGAAACTTGTAACACAGCCCTGGATTCAGCAATAACCTGAAAACTGGACTACACTAGTTCAGAAAGGTGGGAAACAAGTATATCATTTTTTTTTCAGAAAATAGAGCAGATACAATCAAAATTAGCCCAAAAAGGCCAATAAACTACCAACTTCTGGGCTGAAACCACTCCTCCAGGGACAGATAGCCTGCTCAAAGCTCCCCTCTCTCACAGGTGAACAGAGAAACTTCCTTCTATCCAAGTAAGGTATGGCAACACAGAAACTTGTAACACAACCGTGGATTCAGCAATAACATGAAAACTGGACTATACTAGTTCAGAAAGGCGAGAAAGAAGTATATATATATATATATATATATATATATATATATATATATATATATATATATATATTTTTTTTTTTTTTTTTCCCCAGAACATAGAGCAGATACAATCAAAACAACAATTTACCCAATTGACCAGTTAAAACGCTTAAAACTGAGCTCTGTTCCAGCAGTCTTCAATCAGACAAGTTCTAACTGCACAGTCCTGCCACTAGGGTATAGAGAAACCTTCTCCAAAAAAGACGTCCTGGGTCAGTGCACAATTCATACAAACAAAGCTAGATCCAGCCGGCCTGAATCTAGTCTATGCTACAGCAAACAAGGCGTACCGATTTCAGAAAGAAACAGTTCAAGTAAGCATGCGCAATAAGCCTTTAACCAGAAATTCCCAGCTCAGAAGGGCAGAATCTAGCCTCTCCTCCCACAAGAGTGCAGACCACAAACCTTCTTAATGTAAAATAACTGGCCTGAAGCCCAAGTCCTTAACCTAGAACTAATACACTTTTAGAATAACAGACACTGAGCCTTCAATCAGCAGTTCCCAACTTAGAAGGATGTACGCTACCTGTCCTGCCACAACAGTGCAGACCACAAACCTTCCTAATGTAAAACAACTGGTTTGAAGCCCAAGTGCTTAAACCAAGGGCCTTAGAATAACAGTTACAATGTAATCAGGTTACTAACAAGCAGTAATAAAGGCAGCAGAATAAATTTAATTGAGTACTTTTAAAAGAGGCAAAAGCAAAATAAGGTAATAAAGTAGGAAGAAGCACAAATACAGTAAGGCAGTTAAAATGCAAAAAAAAATGTTTTTTTTTTTTGAAAAAAGAGTACTACAAGATAATGGTAATATGATGGCAGTGTGGCAGTCAGGGCATGTAACACGTGAAGTACTGCCAGAAGCAATAGGGAATCCCTAAAAAAGACATATTATTCATGCAGCACAAATGTATTCATAACTTGACCTGCAGCAGTCTTAAACAGAAGACCTTGAAAAAGTAAATCTGTCTTTGAGCTAAATGAATGGTAAGCAGAAACAACACCTGATTGTGAAGAGAATGAATGCAGCTGTAAAAAAGAAAAAAATCATTGCAGTGTTTAACAAGTCCGGGTAGCAATGTTTTTACATAGCCTTTATCTTATTATTTGAAATACACCAAGAATAAGGCAGGTTTTTTCATTGTTCATTGTTTATTTTATTATTTAGATACTTATTTTGCTAAACAATGTGATCCCTCTCTGTATAACTTTTTCAGAGCAGATCTGAGGTGGCATTCATATACTAGAACATTAGGGATATTCATTTTATATTTTCAGTAAGTGTCATGCAATATTTTTCACCCACCCCGAACTACCAGCAAGTGGGGCAGAAAAGACCTCAGTTTATCTTCTTATCCAAAGGATGGTACCTTAAAGGTGCAGCACCCCTTCCCCATTATAATGCACTACAGAGTCAGCATTGGAATGTGAATTCAAGCTCCAGGTATTTTGATAGATACCACAGTATTTTGATCATATCTACGTCAAAGGTGAGTATGTCCTATGTAAAGAGAGAAACAGGGTTGGCATAATGGTTATGTTGTTTACTTGACAGTTACAAGGTACTGGGTTTGATTTACATCTTTGAAAGACATTGGCTAGGTTTAAAGTAGCCCATAAGGGCAGGTAGCTTAGTGCATAGGTATGAAACACTGACAGTCTAGTTTGCTATCAGTATACACTATCCTGTACTATTATCTGTACTCATGCCTCATACCACTATGCATATTTGCAGTTCAGAGAAAGGATATGATGCAATAAGGGACATATTATGCAGTCTGTGCTCGGATGTCTACAAAAGATGGAAAGTGAGGCACTGAATGTTGATATAAAAGTAGTGGTTATTTAAAAGATGAGCTGCTAGGTTTTCAAAGAGTTGGTGGCTTTAGAAACAAAATGCAGGAAAAGATAAACCAGCAGGACAGCAATTTGTCAAATTCCTCACAATGTGACTACAGAATATAAACTGCACCTGCCTTGATTGTGCAAATAGTGCCCCTGGAATAGAAATGCACAAGGATCAGCATACCGCATCACTTTAGTGACTTTGTGCATGGCTGGGTTATCTGTATGTGACAGATCATGACATGATGTACAGTATAGTCCGTATGTGACAGATCAGGACATGATGTACAGTACAGTCCGTATGGGGCAGATCAGGACACGATGTACAGTATGGTCACAAAACAGACTGCAACCCTCTGGGAGAAACCCAATCTATCTCAAAGATCACTGTGGTGCAACAAATGCAAAAAGGACTTAAATGATGGGTATTCTGGCCACTTGTAGCTTTGAGAGTCTGCACATTGCGATGTAAGTATTTCTCAGGCACCTTTCTGTAGCACACTACAGCTGCTGTTCAGGCTGATGTCTACATATGCAGTTGAATTAATTAATCCTACTGCCAGATACATCCAAAATTCCTAACTTCAGACTGATGTCCACATACACACAGTCATAATTCCTAACTTCATTGCTCAAGAATCAGGAAATAATAGGGGGGGGTACAAAGGACTCCAAAATCGAATTAATTTTAAATAATACTGCAATTCACTTAAAAGGTTCAAACAGCAACAGGGTTATCATCAACATACATTGATTTACCAGATGCTCAAAAAATGACAAGGCACAAGGCAATAATATGAGGCAAAATCAGGGACCCTCTCCAGAATCAGGCATGGTTGAGAGATATGGACATCAAGCAGAAATGAAGTGCTCCTGTGTAGAACTAAAACCTGCTAAAGCGGTTAGACACATCTTCCATCACACTTTCTGTTATGTGTGATGAATTAAAGTTCTAGCAGCTTTTAAAAGGTTTTCCCCTTTGGCTGCTGTTCTTTGCTTGCCAGCACTAACTGCTTTTAGTCCCTAGAGTGAGACCCCTAAGCACTGTTAAGGTTGGGTCTCATGCTTGGGAAGCACATGGCGTAGAGGATTATGACTGGGTAGCCGATCATAACCTGTTTATTATGTGTTCACAACATGGATGCCAAGAATTTTGTCTCAAGAAGGAAGCTTGAGAGGTGAATCTTGGTATCCATGTCAACAGCATATTATAAAGTGTCATGATCAGAAACCCGATCTTAATTCCTTATAGTGCACGGAACTTTATCTGCTCCATGAACTACTGGTTACAGAAAAAAAAGCCGGCTTTCAAACGAGTAAAGCATTTAGTGAGTGCTGCCAGAAAGAGTGTGACAAAGTCTATGTTTCAGTGGTGAAACAGCTTACACTCACCATACCATGCCACTCAACTGTCCAGATTTTCACAGAATGACCAGATTTTTTCCTCATTTGTTTGGCTGTTCCTCAAAAAATCTTTGCTTTTCTGACTAATCACTGATGATTCTAGTCAATAATGACATACATTTGAATTTCAGACTTTGTATCCTTCAGAAAATGCAGGCTAACACAAATCTTATTATTCTATCAACTTTATAAGTTAATAAGAGCAAGTCAGAGACACATTACCAGCACAGACAGCAGGCAGAATCAAATCTGTTTTTATTCTGCCTGCTATCATTTGTTGGCTAGTACTTTCAGATTTGACTGCCTAGCATGAAGACCCAACCTTAACAAGTTAAACAGGGGTACTTAACATTTGTTAAGATCAGGTCTCATGCTACAGAAGCACTTAACTGATCTATCGTTTTCTGGATATCAGAATGGAATCACCATGCTCCATGCAGTACAAGTTTATCTTTTTTCTCAATTCTGAAGTGGAATTGCAAAATTTCATACATTACATTACTGTTTTAAATAGGTACGTTGTTATATAAACCATTTTATACTTTATAGCCTTTCATCATTTGTATATCACTAGACTCTTCCCATATTTTTATTCACATTTTCTTTACCAAACATTTTTTGTGTTTTACCAAAAGTAAGTTCTCTTTTCTTACTTGTATCCATATTCAATGCATTCTTGCACATGAAGCCCAAGTCCCATTCATTTCTGTTTTAAGTTCCGTAGTAGCTTTTAACAGTGTTCTTTTAACAAGAGTTATTATATTAACAAGATCTTAATATATTGTTTTGCATGTGCATGTACTCCTTCCTCCTTAAAATCTCATCCCTTATATTTTAACCTCCATTACTCTCCTGTCCATGCATAGAGTTAAGTATCATCATAGTGACAGGACAGTTTTATTTTATTCCTCTTCCTGTTTTATATCTCCCCTATATGTCTCTTCATGATTTTATGCATCTCTGATTTAGCTACTTACTTATACTGAAGTAAAGCCCCTCCCACAATTCTTTACTATCTTAACTTTATCGTTCTGCTGTAAACTATCAAATACTTTGCTTATCTGTTCTTGCCAGTAGACCTTTTCTGTTTTCTTGACAGTGTTCTCTATTACTTCCTTTAAAATATAGAAAATGTTTTTAATAGGAAAGATTCACAGACAGTTTATGATAGGAGCAATATGTTCCATCTAATGTATTAACTTAATGTTAATTAACTTCCTCCAGATTCCCTAAACATCAATTAAAAAAATTGTATTTTCTGATCGTGAAAATGAGTTTACAAAGGAAAAATGCAGATTAGCATCCATGCAAATGCTATGTAGCCCAAATCATGTTATATGTGATTCTCAGATACCATACTCCTGCATGGCTTTCCTAAAAGACAGATGCAACAGTTGTTGAAGAATGTAAGAATGCAATATGCAATCATTTCCTACAGGCATTATTCAGCAACAAAATGTATTTAAGGAAGCAAAGATTCCACTTGAAGGACACCTTGTACTCAGGCAGCAAAGACCTCGGCACTGCACTATACTGAACCTCAATCACTTTATTGACCAGGGGGTAACTGATAAAATCTGACTGGCAGAGAAATGCATCCACCACACATATTAATTAGCACATAGCCTGTGAAGGAACTCCACTCACCTCTGAACTACAGTAAGCATCTCAGTTGTTATAACAGGTATCACCAATATTCCAATGCCATATGAGCAACACCACAGGAATGCTCTGAGCTGCCACCTACCATGGTCTACAGAACACGGTGCTTTTCATGTGTCCTGATGCTGGGAACTCCATAAAGCCACCATCAAGATCTGCTATGCTTCATGTGCAGTAATTTAAATACCCGAAATTAAGTCTGTTTTGCTGGTAATGCCAGTTTCCAGATGAATAGTTGCAGTCTTTCCCTCGGATTCAGAAACACAGCTACACTATTGTAAGTGATTTTAGATGATGAGTGGTGTATGTGATTTGGAGACACAAATACCACTACTAGTGCATGCCAAACAGCAGAGCTGGCCACACTATATTGTTAATGGCTGTGTAATCAAATGGTAATAAGCAACATCAGTACACTGAGCAGTGTTGTGCATGCAAATGAGGCAAAATAAGTCAGAAATGTATAGTATGTGATGCAGAACCATAGCAACACTGTTAATGAATGCAGCTAAATTATTATTACTGTTACAAACCACTGTGGTTCACAGAGTCATCCTCAGAGCTGCTGTGTTATTCAGTTGTACTTAACATTTCATGCACTGCATAACACTGGCATTGTGGAACAGTGATGTGTAGATAGGGACACAATTCAAGATAATGTGGATATGTGTCAGCCTCATCTGCAGGCCCAAGGAGTCACAAGGTACCTATCGCAGCAGATATCAAGGTACGTCTGACTTTATGTATACTAGCTAGGGGACCTTTCTGCAACCAAATGGAGACACAGTAATGGTATTGCAGGCATCTCCCTCACCAATACTCCATCAGTTTGTAAATGCCATGCTGCTGCAGGTGTTATAGTATACACAGTTAGATGTACCACAGAGGAAAGTGGCAACACCATGTTGGATTTCTATGAAATAGTCCATTTTCCTTTAGAAATGGAGGTCATCAAGTGTATCCACACTGAAATAAAGGCCCCACTTGGGAAATGGAAAGACAGTACATGAATCACAAAACGTATTACTCCATTAACTTCCATGTGATCTGTAATGCACAATATATCATCACCTGTAGGCCATCCAAGCAGTTATCATGACTCCCATACATGGCATGCCTGCGAACTGCACCAATGGTTTACAAGTGCATGTTATTGGTGATGCAGCATATGCCTTGGAGGCCTTTCTAATGATACCTATCAGACCAGGGATACCGTTACAGTGTATCACAAACAAGACTTATTGTGCAGCATGTATCTGCGCTGCTGAAAGGCACCCTTTCATTGTTTGGATTTATTCATTTCTGCCCTGTAGTAGCACTATGATCCTGTTACATGTGCAAAACTATTCTCGGCATGTGCGGTGTTACATAATATACTCATTAGGTAAATACATCACAGAGGGCTGATGTAGGAAATGTAGCCCTTACAACACCAAATGGTGGATGCTGAACCAGATGAGAAGTTCGTGGAAGAGCCAGAGGCAGGGGATGAACATGATAGGTGGAGGTAGAAGCAGTATGCTGTAGCACTGCCCAAAAGGCAGCAGTTTGCACTTATTTATTTATTTGTATTTATTTATTTGCTGTTGATTAACCAGGATAGTCCATTGGGCCAAGAGAACCCGTTTTCAATGGAGTCCTGGGGAGAAAAGCTCCATTACAGATTACATATTATAGAGATTTATATGCAGATTACATATTATAGAGATTTACATCCAAATTATTGTACATGACATCACGAGGTACAGTGGTTAAAATGAGTAAAGTTAAGCATTAATACAATCAAATAATAAAACATATTAAAGTTGAAACCAAATTATATCATAGGCACAAGTATAAGGAAGTGAGTAGATAGATGCATAAGGCTTTCAGGAGGATAGGAACTTTTAAGGAATAGATTACTGTCTGAGGTAGAGAGAGTAAAAGGTGGAATACAGTAGAGAGTATAGAAAGATTATGTGGGGTAGGAGCAGGTGCATTCCCATGTGGACGATAGGTAGGAGTGGAGTGATTTTTTAAAGGTAGGAGGGCTAGTGATGGTACGAATGGAAGGTGGGAGGGAATTCCATAGGCGTGCTAGTGAAAAGGCGAGGAGGTTATGTCCTGGGGAACGATGGGATCTATAGACTTCTATTAGGTTTTGATTAGTAGATCTAAGAAGTCTTTGAGTATGGTGAATTTTAAAGGTAGTGGACAGGGAGGGACAGAGGGATGGTTGAAAAATGAGTTTGTGTGCATATGTTAGTTGAGTGTAGGAGAGGTAGTTGGGAAGTTCAAGCCAATTTAGTTTGTGGAGTGGTACACAGTGATGGGTTGAAGATTTATTGCTAGTGGCAAATTTGGCTATTTTATTATAACAGGTCAAAAGTTTTGTTTTGAGAGATGATTGTAGATTAGTTAAAAGAGGGACACCATAAAGGAGGGAGGGTAAGAGAAATGTGGTAGAGAGAGTGAGTTTGGTAGTAGGTGAGAGGAATTGTTTGTGACGGTACAGCAGGCCTAGTTTTTGGTGTTTTTTTTTAATATTTTGTAGTAGATGGGACTTGAAAGTAAGGTTATTATCAATTTGGACTCCTAGAAGCTTGGCTTCAGTTACCAGTTCAAGTGGGTTATTATTTTGACTGGTGATGGAGAATGGTTGTTGATCCAGTGTGTTGGTTTTAGAGGGGGTGAATATCATTAGTTTTGATTTAGCTGCATTAAGTGCAAGATGGTTGTCTTTCATCCACTGTTCTGTGGTGGAGAAGGCATCTTGAGTCAGCTTTTGGAGAGTTGGAATGGAAGATGAAGCACAGATGATTGTAGAATCATCTGCATATTGGATGATGTCAGCATAGGGGAATTAGTGATAGTAGTCATTTACAAAGATACTAAAGAGAAGGGGTCCTAATATGGAACCTTGTGGAACAGCTGTGGGGCTATTTAGGAAAGAGGAGATGGATTTTTTCCACTTAACAGCTTGATGCCGGTCTGAAAGATAGCTGGTGAACCAATTTAGAGCAGAAGGTGAAAGGTTTAGCTTGGAGAGTTTAGTTAGAAGTAAGTTATGGGAGATAGTGTCAAAAGCTTTGGAGAGATCAAGTAGGATGGTAGATACAGTGAGGCCAGAGTCTCTAGCCTTGTTCACATTTTCAAGGAATGATAGGAGGGCTGTCATAGTGCTGTGATTGGGACGGAAGCTGTGTTGAGTAGAAGTTAGTAGGTTGTCGTCTAGTAAGTAGGGGAGGAGTTGAAGGTGAATACATTTCTCTAGAATTTTTGAAATAGGAGAGAGGATAGCGATGGGCTGGAAGTAGGTAACACTAGTATTATTTCCTCCTTTATGGCAGGGAATTATATAAGCCTTTTTCCAGATTTGAGGAACGTGACTTTCTTGGATGGAGCAGTTGATTAGGATACTAATTGGCAGGGCGATAGCATCTGCAGCTATACTGAGGAAGTGTGAGGGGATTTTATCGGGGGCATTGGTGCAAGGTTTTAGCTTTTTCAGGAGTTTTTTGATAGTGGAAGTAGGGATTGGTTCCAGGGAGAATCTAAGTGATTGGGAGGTAGTAGGATGACAGAGTAGAGAAGGAGGAGGAGTAGGGGGGGAGAGGAGGAAGTTGGAGGTGGATGGTTGGAGGAGAAGGAAGAGGTTAGTTTGGAAATGCAGTCAGTGAAAAAAAGAGTTAAACTCGGTGGCAAGGTCATAGTCTTGTACGCTTGGGTTGGGGTTTACTTTAATGCACAGTAAAACAAATACTCTGCAGTAAAAGTGATGCATGCAACCACAACACTAAGTAGGACTTACCCATGCATATAATGTTTCAACTGTGCATCAGACACAAGCAACCCAAATAACAATGTAGCAATATACAAAGAGAAAGGCAGAGTTAAGACCATTTGCACAGGTGAGGGAGGGAGTGAATGTTTGTTTTTTTCACAGTGAAATATGTGCATGCTGAACACAGTTAAAATCAAGATTCCACTTGTCTGTAAGGGCTTTGAGCGTATGAGTAGGAGAGACATTAACATAACAGCCATATCAGTGAGTCAGCAGGTAGGACACTCACCTTTGGTGATGGAAGTCCAGAAGGTTGTGGGTTCTATTCTTATTCCAGAAGATTTGATTGTTGACACTGCATTAGGGAGGTGCTTCTTTCCTGAATGTGCTGTCATTCAGATAAGACAATAAACTAAGGTCTCATCTGCTTGAATTGGTGGCAGCCGAGCTGAATGTAAATGATCAGTCTAGCTGCCCTTACAGACCATTTTAAGCCTAGCCAATTTCCTGTTTTGTGCTTGAATTAACTTATCCTATTTGGTTAGAGATTGGTCTTACCCATCCCATGGTCAATAATTAGATAGTACCCATAATAAAAAAAATACCGTATGTAATTGGAAGGGATCCATGCATTGGACAAAGCATTTAGGAGCTGTTTCTGTCCATTACTAGTACAGAGGGCAGTCCTAGGGTAAATTGTCTGTTTCCCATTCATAGATCCAAGTTGCACTTGAGTATAGACAGGGATGAATTTTGTTTTATGTGGATGAAAAGGCTGTTCCAGAGCAGCGGTATCCTCTATAAAATATACCTTTGTGTCCCTGCAAACTGTTTTGTCGATGTTGCAGAAGAGGTTTAGATGCCTTATCTAACTATTTCTGATGCAGTTTAACTTGCTAATGTGCAGTAAATCCATCAGCATTGGGTCAGAGAATGCCTTGTATGCCATCATGAATCACCTCTTAGTAACCTGTAGGACACCAAGTTTAGTGACAGGTCTTTGAGTTCATCCATATAAGACATTTTCTTTAGGCCTTGGATCCTTTTAGTAAGGTATCTCTGTGGTTGTTCCAGTTGCTGAATGTCTCTGGACAGAGACACATGTCAAATAGGCATTATATTTAATGACTGGTTTAATGAGGGCTGAGTAAAGAGGGAAAATGACATTCCTAAATCCAGACACAATCCCTTTGTTTATAAGCTGTGGGATACAGAAGGATTTTCTCACAACAATGTATACATGCTGGGCAAAAATTAAGTCACTGTCCGCATAAGTTCCCAAATCCCAAACAACTGGATCAACTCTTAAGGGCATATTGTAGGGATATTGTGGGACTTCCCAAAGGATACAATAATGCATTATTTTTTCATTTAGTTTCAGTCCATGATTGTGGCACCAGTTATTTATCTGGGACAAACCTTCCTGAAGGACGGCTAAGTCATTTGGGGATTCAATGACTGCTCTTAGATTGCAGTAGCAAACTTAGTCAGCCAGAGCCCTTTGGTACTGGCTTTTACATCAGAAAATTAGATGTCAAACAGGAGAGGTCCAATCGCAGAACCCTGGGGACTCCACTGGTGACTGGTCTCTTTATGGAGGTAATCTCTTCTCTTTTGATTTTCTGCATCTTATCTGTAAACTTATTGACAATGCAGCAGATTAAAATCAAAATTAATATCAAACGAGTATGGGAAGTTCCCAAGTGCCTTGGCCAAATTTCCCCTAGTAGTATGAATACTTACTTGGGCCCCCTCTAAAAAGTGGCAACTAGGCAAGTGGGACTAACCTAGTTGACAAAGCATAAATAAAATCCATCCATACATCCATCCAACCATCCATCCATCCATCCATCCATCCATCCATCCATCCATCCATCCATCCACATCCCCTTTTCCAATTTGTTGCACATGGGCATGGGGTGTCACTTCAATAATGACAATCATTTAGAGCCCAGATTCACACCACCAGGTGGCTCTCCCTGTCATTGCTGTTCTTCCATACCACACACTCACACACATGCTCACACCCAAGGCCAATTTAGAGTGTCCAGTTCACCTACTGCATATTTTTAGAATGTGGGAGGAACTTGTAACACCTGGTGAAAACCCACATGAACAAAGGGAGGACATGTAGACTCCATACAGAAGGCACTCCAGTTGAAAATCAAATTGTGAGGGCACCATAAGCTCGACCTTGGAATCTCGAAATGTGATATACTCGAACACTCAGAACAGCAAATTATTTCCAAGGGAAAAAATTTGCTGTTGCGAGAATACACACACACAGCACAAGCACACCAAAATACATACTCCACACATACACACTTCACATAACCCTACACTAAACCGTACATACACTACTAGCTATCCACTTACCTTAACCCAACCCTAACCCTAAGGTCCCTAACTAATGCACATTCACCTTACCTGCTCCCTAACCCAATGGTCCCTAACTAACACACACTCACCTTACCTGCTCCCTAACCCTAAGGTCCCTAACTAATGCACACTCACCTTACCCACTCCCTAACCCTAAGGTCCCTAACTAACGCACACTCACCTTACCCGCTCCCTAACCCTAAGGTCCCTCACTATCACACACTCACCTTACCTCGGTCCGTTTGCACACTTACCTTAACCCAGTCTGTCACCTTTGCACCACAGTTGAGGAAATAGCGAAGCCACAGAAACGGCCCACCAAATATTTTCCCTAGGGAAAATATTCGGTGTTCTGCAGCTTCGCTATTTCAAGCATTCGCTGAATTGGGGTCGATATTATAACATTCAAAGTTTTAAGACTTTGATGTCATAATATAGACCTGACTAAATGCCTGCTGGGACACAACCTCAGCAGTGGTTGATACACTGTGGATCAATCCATTGGACAGGTTCAGGTACAAGGCATGCATAATAGTGGTTTGAGCATCCAATGCATGTACTAGCCTGTAAGATTGCCTGTAGCAGGAGTTGCACTAGTTGTACCTTGGCCCTAGCTAGATGGCAGCATGTTCTGTGACAGAGAATGTGGTCCATTACCATACCTGCGGAAGTGTTAACACTGTGGGACCATGATCTAAGCTGTCCCAAGACACAAACAACAACTTTATGAACAGTATCTGATATATGACAGGTAAGCATTAGAGGACATAGCATGTTGCGCTGTGTGATTTAACCTGTCAAAATTGTCACACATATGGGACATGCACTCCCTGAGGTCATCTTATATACTGTGCATTAGCCTTAGTAACTCTAAAATGAAATGGCTGTGGTGGTACTAGCTTGTGCCTCCATGTTGCCCATGCATATTTGTTGGCTCACAGCCATTGACATGGCAACTACATGAGCAGGGTGTTCACCATGTCTCAAACAAGTACATATGCCGTATCCTGTTATGTGTATCCTCCCACCCAAAGGGGCTACCAGCAGATTCTGACAAATGCCCTACAGGGAGTACCATACTTCTGTGACTGCCAGTGTCTCCTGTAACCTGCCTGGCTGTGTGAAGTGTGTCTCCTGGGTGTCTACAGGCACAGAGACAGTGTTTGTGGTCTGCAAAGGCAGTGCAATAGTGATAGCAGCAGTTCACAGTAGTGGTATAGGACACTTGTGTACGCAATACCCTTGAATGTATAACCCTGCACCAGCAGCACACATTAAAACTAGACATAGTAATTCTAGTATTTTCAAGGCAAGCATTTAAATACCATACCTCATGCAGATAGGCATGCAGGTTGAATTCCAGATGTTTCTGTATAACAAAAATCAGCCAGCTTTACTAAGTTGGACAGTGAATAATGGGACAAGGGAAAGTAAATGTACTGTTATGTATGAAGATCACTATGTACCTTGGATCATCTCCAATGGGTATCTGTGGATCATAATGAAGACCTGCAGCAATGCCCAGCACTCTAATGTAGCTGTCACTGACTCTGACAGGGGCCAGAATCTCCTTCATCTCCATCAGTAGAGGCTTGACTGACAGCCCATCTTTCATCAATATACCTTCCCATGTCAGGCGAACAACATTTCTTTCCAGTGTATGACTAATGTCAGCTGCCCTACCATGAACATTTTCATATGTAGAGTCCTTACACTGACAGCATTAATGCCCTCCACATGACCTTTCTAGACATGGTCTTGGTAGGCCTGGTCAGCACCATCCTGCTCAAGGAGCTGTTGGCCATGGAGACAGTGGGCCTGACGTAGCCCCTATTTCTGTGCCTCTGATAATTTTGATTTCTGATAATCTTTATCTGCAGAGATATTGTTCTTTTGTTTGTTTGTTGGTAATGCTTTGTAGGCATTGAAACGTTGATTTTACCTTGTGGTCATGGCTGCCCCAGGAAGCCTCTTACCACACTGTGCAGGTTTTCCATCCACCATGCTGCTTATGGGTCTGATAGTCATATTTGTCTTTACATACTGTTTATCATGTCCACAACCAACAGCCATTACATTCCAATCAACAAGATGGCATAACTGCTTCCTCTCTTTATAAAAAAGACTTTTGCACATGTGGTGTGATTAGAATCTATATAACAGACAAAAAGTTTAAAACGAAATGGCTACTTCAAGGCTGGCCTGAATGCATTCATATGTGCTTACTTACTGCTAGGTGTGTTTCTGATTAGGCTTAACAATCCTTCAGCATAACTATTGCCTTAGACATATACTGATACTATCCCTTCAGCTATTCGATAAGTAAGATCAAAGATACTTTATTATGTGGTTAAGTCACACAGCAGCTAATAATATCCATATTTGAAAAGCGAAGCTGAAAAAATAGCCCTTAACCTTATAGAAGCCAACATCCAGTGCCTCTAAACAGTCAGTTGTGGAGTTACGTATTACAAATTGATGCATTGCAGCTCTTCAAATTATTTTATAGCGTGATGTGGCTCAGAGGCTTTCCTCAGGCTTATATCAAACAAATTTGTGTATGTGGATGTGGTCATTATGAAAATGTGTCTGAATCACTCAATTTCCACATCATGCTGACTGTCCAAATATCACATTGAATTCTACATGATGTCATATGCAGTGGGCACCTATTGGCAGCATTGCAAACACACAGTTCACTTTGTGGTTCTAAAGGGGGTGTACATAATTCCACATTTAACCTAATAAAAAAGGAGTCACTGTACTACATGTTGTATTTATGACATATAAGCAGAGAATGCACTGTCATATCTTGCAGGTTACAGTCCAATGTTCAAATATCAGAATACAGTACATACAGTGGGCTATCCATTCACAAGTTACACAAATCAGACATCACGCATTGTGCAGCAGCTGGCAAGCTAGAGTATGTGTTTCTCAAGGTACAAGACATATTTCTCCCTAGAGATTATGATAGCAACCATGACTTTTTAGGGTGAAGGAATGGCACCTTTCAGGGCACAGAGGAGGTGCCTGGAGGAATCAAAAATATTTCAGTACCTCCACTACCACCATGAGCTCAACAAGTACTGAAGAAGGGTTATGAGGGCCTACAATATAAGACTGAGGCCTGGAATGCTGGGTTAAGGGCTATCACAGGTGACCAGAATGGAAGTTAAAGTTTTGAAGAAGAAGAAGATAAATCTTAAAATTAAAAAAAGCAAAAGTGAATTTGATCAATATTAAGAAAATGACTAATTATGCGAATGAGAAGGCATTTCTTAAGGCACACTAAAGATCTCACAATAGAAGAAATGTGAGAATGACTGAATATTTCTAGACAGTCACAAGGGCACCATGCATGCTCAGTCCCCCTTGGCAAACATTTGAAATTTGTTCCTACAAGTGTTTGTTATGTCTATTGTGTAAAAGTGTTAGTTTTAGTAATATGAATATATATATGCATTATATATATATATATATATATATATATATATATATATATATATATATATATATATATATCTATATATATATATATATATATATATATATATATATATATATATATATGGGTCTACCTAAAAACGCTGACAGCGCACAACGCTGATGACAAGAACATCAACACCAGAAGATCGACAACAGAGAAGACCGACAGTTGAGAATCCCGATGCTGATAACATCGACATGTTAATGTAAGTGTGTGATAGGGACGGACGTTAGGGTCAGGGTGCGGGTCAGGTAAGTGTGCGATAGTGATGGACTTTAGGTTTAGGGGCAGGTTAAGTGAGTTAGGGTTAGGGTGTGGGTAAGGTAAATGTGCAATAGTGATGGACTTGAGGGTTAGGGGCGGTTTAAGTGAGTTAGGGTTAGGATGCGGGTAAGGTAAGTGTGTGATAGTAACAGAGTTAAGTGTTAGGGACGGATTAAGTGAGTTAGGGTTAGGGTGCGGGTAAGGTAAGTGTGCAATAGTGATGGACATTAGGGTTATGGTTTGGGTTAAGGTTAGTGCATAGATAGTTGTGTATGTAAGGTTTAGTGTAGGTTTGTAAGGTTTTTGGTGTGCTTGTGTTGTGTGTATGTTTTTCGGGAAAGGTATATGTTTTGTTGCTTGTCGGGATTTTGGTTTGTCGGGCATGTGAAGTTTCGTGTTTTTGAACTTTCTTGTTTTTATCTGTTTTTTTGTGTCGGTGTTATCAGGTAGACCCAAATATATATATATATATATATATATATATATATATTTTTTTTTTTTTACTCAAAGACTTAAAGACATATGCATATGTGTGTGTGTGTGTGTGTGTGTGTGTGTGTGTGTGTGTGTGTGTGTGTGTGTGTGTGTGTGTGAAAACTGGAATTTAAGTAGATAATTCTGGCATTATTTTTAGAAAATTAGATGATATAGAATCTAAACTTATCATGCAGATTTAGATTCCTATATTCATATATATCAAAATGATCATAATGTAATATCTTCTAAACAAACAAAACCTGTTCTAGCATTACTTTTACTTCAAGCTCTTCTTCATAAATTTAGAGAAATTCAGCAGAACAGATCACAGTTCATAGAATTAGTAGTATTCAGAATTATAAAAATGTGTGAAAGTTGCCCAGATTTATTAAATAACAGCAACAGAAAGCAATAAAACTATGTTTTTCTTGATCCAATTAGAAAAAAAACATTATAGTGCAAGATGCTAGACTCCTAAATCCTCCTGGAACACCTATTTTCCTGGATGTCACAGCTACCTAGATACAATTGGTAAGGTGGTCAGTAATTACCTCACTACCTCTGTTGCTAATTTACTTTCACCGGTTAAGGAATCTACAGATCATTTGGTTAAATTACATAAAGCTATGTGGAGGTCCAGATATACACTGAGTAATAATGAACGCACACAGCCTATATAGTGTATACTATATACTAGTAATAAATACAGAAATAATTTGGAAGTCATTAATTTATATCTAGGAAATAACCTGTTTTTTAATTATTTCTTTGAAGTTACAGGCTTTTCTTTTTTATTTTTAATAGTGTGATTTTGCAGCAAGAAAAAAAAAAGTACTACTTTGCCTGCCCCCTGTGCAGCTGCAAACACAAATTTATAAATGGGTCCTTCAGAAATGGAATACTTGTAAAACCATGAGCTCTTTTAGACATTATTTATTTTCAAAATGAAATGGATACCCACAAGATAGATACATTCATAAAAGACGATTTTCATGTTCTATATTGTAGAATATGCTTTATTCGTGAAATGAATAAAGGATATATTCCTTGTAGGATTTAAGTCTTTTCTTCTCTTCTTTTCTCATTTTAACCATTACTTTCACACTTACTTCTAGCCTTCTTTCCCAACTGTTACTCAATTTCTACAACCCACTTCTATCATGCATGTCTTTTTCCTATACATAGTCACTTGTCATAACGCCTAACTCTTAAAATTATATATATATATATATATATATATATATATATATATATATATATAGATATAGATATATATAGATATATATAGATATATATATATATATATATATATATAGAGAGAGAGAGAGAGAGTAAAAAATCCATTTTAATTATTTGTAAATTAAAAAATCTTCATGGGATCAAGAAATGCTTATTGCATTACAAAAGTCTTAGCTAGGAAGGTTTCCACAGCTGGTTTTGCCTTCATGGGGACCTCACTGCAGAGACTGGTCTCATGGACAAAGTTGCTTGCTAATATGGCATGTGCTGTCCTCCTGATTTGCATGGCTAAATGATTCGGTGAATCTCTTCCCTGACTAAAATTTTACATTTTACAGCAAGAGAAAAAAATGACTGTCGTAAAATCATGGCAGTCACCCATTCAAGTACTTGCAGTGCAGATAAGTTTAATGAAAACATAGGGTTGGGCTGTGTGTGTGTCTGTTTCTGTGAGAGAAAAAATAATTCTGCATGAATATACATGAGTGTGTGTGTGTGTGTGTGTGTGTGTGTGTGTGTGTGTGTGTGTGTGTGTGTGTGTATGTGTGTACATTGAATTTTAGCGTCTGTCTTTTAATTTCCTTAGTAGTATTTTCACCGGTGAAATGAGGGTATCCACTCAGTCAAATTCATACCTCTCAATCTCATAGCACAAAAAATCAGGACAAAGCCTAAAATAATGGGGGCGGACACAGGCCCAAATAGGGACAGATTTTAAATATTGTTCTTATAAACTGGCATGCATTTTCTAAAGGATATGAACTCTGAAACTCAAATATCCATCATTCTCTAGTGACTTCAATCCTTAGTGATTTGACAGAAAATCACAATTTGTTTGAAGAACAGACCAAAAATATGAGGTAAAAATCTGGACATTCTGTGAAAATCTGGACAGCTGAGAGGTATGGTCGTATTGTCCAGGATAACAAATGGAAATAAATAAATGCATGCATGCAAACATAGACGCATAAATATATATATATATATATATATATATATCTATATATATATATATATATATATATATATATATATACATACATACATATACATAAATAAATAAATAAATCAAATGAATGTTATAACTAAGAGATGTGGGAAATTTTCATCAAGTAATAGTTGCGTGCATGGTTTAAGTTGCCACCTATTTAATTTTAAAAGTGCTTTGTCCTTTGGCTGATATCCAAGGGCCAGGAGGGCTTCTTACAGGTGATGTAAGTTCTTGGAAGAAGCAAATAAAATGAATCAAATGTTTTTGGCTAAAGGTTATAACAGCAAAAATGTAGCTAAGACCTGCTAGCAAAGTATGAGATTCGTCCGACAAGAACTATTGTCTCATAATTAGTAGGTTAGAGAGTATAACCAAAAGAAGAGAAACGTTAAGAAGAAGATTGTTCAGGAAATAAAGAGAGATGTATATTTTATTGCAGACTTTAGCTTACAAAGTTCTGTTCTACACAATTAATGTTTAGAATTAGGAATATAATGTTAGACAATTTAACACTGAATACATCTTATAATCAAGTCAAGCTTGTACACAATCATTTTTGAAAAGAAAAACATGGTCAGATGTAAAAAAGTTAAAACTGAGAATGAAAAGGTTTTTATTGTGAGTTTTGTTTCATATACAACTTTAAACTTCAAGAGATTAACTATAAAATGCATTAAGATTTGTGCCTACAGGCAAATTCACATATGACAGTGAGAATGTTATGTACTTAATGATATGTTCTTGTAACTTATGTTTTGTAAGTTAACAGTCATTTACAATATCATATAAGAGAAACTTGAAGCATTACAGAAGAAAATTCAGTGGCTATTCATTTTAGTGCAGTTCATGGGGATACCAGTACCTTAACAAATGGAAGACTTGTATATGTTACACTAAACACTAGGAAGGGAAGTTCTATAAAGAAACAGCTGCTGGATAAGGAACCTTTATATATTTTAAAGTTTATCACTTTCAAGCCAAGAAGGCTAAATCAAGAGATAATGTAGACGGTTTGTATTTGTTAATTAAATTAATATTTGTATTGTACTAATTAACTGAACTGATGCTGCTGTATATTGTATTTGTTTTAGTTACTTTTTTAATCTCTAAGAAGGCCTGTTCTGAAGTGTTACAAGAATATTTTTCTTTACTTGGCACATTGTATTTATGTTGTATTAATTTTATTTTGCAGTTGTTTTATTAATTTAATGAGCTAAGATGTCATTAAAACTCGGAAAATGAAAACATCCCCCAAGTTGTAGAATCCCCAATAATTTACACCAGTGGCTTCAAACTAGTACAAAGAATCAGAAAACTAAAGGGAAATTATCTTTGCAATGCTATAGATGATGTATGATTCCACATCACATTATTTCAAACCAGGAATATGGACATACATTATCTTTGGAAATATTTATCTGCACAAAAATGTCACATGTACACTTGGAGCAATTAAGCATTCATCTGCATTCGCATGTTACATATTTGATCATTTGGCATTAAGATGGACTCATCTTTCCCTGGTGAAAGTACTAGAAACCATTCTATTGGGCTCCCTACTGTAATTCTGTGACAAATAAATGCAAGCTCTGGATTTGCAAAAAAGTACAAAAAGAACAGGAGAGGAGTGAATGTCAAACATTCCTATTCTTCTTTAAAGTTCTGAGTTATAGGGGGCAGCCCCCCTGCACACCATGTTGAGAGGCAAGCCCCCCACACAGTCTGAGACAACTTTGAGATCACCACACCTCAGAGAAAGGAAACACTCTGATATACACTGACATGAACTTCATATACATAAGCCTACATTGTCACTCATTCAGTCTAGTCATTCCAGGACTAATGTGTCTCCTAATATCAAACAATTACCATCCTATTATCTTTGGTGTAAGATGCAGCTTTTCTTTTGTGCATAATAATGTTTGGGTTTTTTTGCATTTAGCCTTGCTACTGAAACATTTTTAGCAAGATGTTTCTTACAAACAGTTGGCCATCCAATATAATCACAGCAGAAATGTAAATCAGTAGCCAGAGGCCACACAATAATATGCACACTAACCTTGGAGTACAGTATACCAACATTCCTTGTCCAATTATCAATCTATTTACAATACTCAGAGTATTTTTCATTTACCTCTCACCTCCAGTCCCCTACCTTCCCTGCTTGTCCTCCCCCCCAGTCTGATAAATCATTTTCCTTAATACACTCTTGCACCTTTACAACTTTTGCTATTTGTTTCTTCAACCAGACTACTATATGCATGTGCCCGACACTCTTACTTTTATTACATCCGTATTTATTCTCTGGAGATGCTAATAACAAGAATTTCCTTAATCATAACAATACACTTTCCATACATACATCTCACCTCTCACTATGATAAGAGCATCAAAACAGCAGAAGTCACGTGAGTAATAATCATATTACAATTGGTCTTCCAGTATAATCAATGCAGATTATATTCCCAGGCTGAGGCTGAAATTGATCAATACTGATCAGTGCATAATCCCGCTAAACAAATATAAATAAATAAATAAATGATGTGCCCTTATATGCAACAGTCTAATACACTTTGCAAGCCACCTCAATGTTGTCTATCCTACTCAGCAGCTATTGTCTCTGGTTAACAGGATAGCTTTCCTATGTCAGACTTCGACCATGTCCTCTACAGGAAGGTTAAAACCATTCTTAATAAATTTCACATTCAATGGAGCACATCGGAGCCAACTTACCTCCACTGCCCATGGCTTTATGGTAGTGGTGATTACTGATTCTATATCAGGCAAGCAGCCAAGTAAAAGTTATACATGTTCATTTTCATAACATGGGATACAGAATTGCTATTGTTAAACTATGCCTGTTCTCACTCCTTAAAAGCTGCCAAACTCTGCCATAGATACCTTGTCTAGATGCGCTTGTCATGTACTAGTACTAATTGGTGGCTGTGTTCCCAGGCTACAAGCAGCAACAAAAGATTTACAATATTCATTCACACTTACAAGTCAAAACTGACTCATACAGCGACTCCATAAACAGGTGTTGCCATCCACAGAGTTTACTAGGGAAAGAGAGAGTAGAAGCAGATTCTAGAAATTTCTTCCATATTATACACACACACACACACACACACACACACACACACACACACACACACACACACACACACACACGCACACACACACGCACACACAAACACACACAGGGATTTAGAGCTACCATTCTGCCTACAGTATGCCTTTGGGAGAAGGAAGAAAACTCACATGAATACCGGGATGTAATTCTGACTTTACAGGGAAGGCAGACCAGCTGATTATCCGACTGGAGCACTTGTTGCTGTGACGTGACAATGCCAGCCACATCACCATGACAAGTTATAATATATGTGCCATTATTTTACGTAGGGAGTCTAATAATGGGTCACTGACAAATCAAAATTGTGCACAACTTATAGACTATACATTGTCGTGACATGCAGACTGACTGGAAGAAGACCATATGTGACTCAATTAGTCATGGTTGTCTATTTCAATGGTATTTATAAGTTTTGCATTTATTATTGCCCAGGATGCAGAGAATTATTTTTTTTATGTAGCATATGATTAAGTTTAAAGTCTTTTACCAGTTCAACTTGTAGGACTATGGACTAATGGATTTTCTTCCTCCACAACTGATTATATACCAGAAAACAGGGGAAAAATTATTTGATGTGACTTCTTCGTGTTATAATTATAATATCTATCGGTTGGCATAATGGTTAAGGTGTTTGCCTTACAAATACACAGTGCAGGGTTTGATTCTCACATGGGGTAATTGGCTAGGATTGAAATAGCCTACAATGGCAATTAGCCTAGTACTAACCTATGAACCAGAAATAATCAGATCTCTTATTAGAGTTTGTAGTTTTGTGTTTAGTAGTATGTCTCAAGGATATGTTCTCACTCTATAGCCTAGCTAATTAGTCTAAAGCTATTTGCATTTAATACTCTTATTATGAATTAAAATTGCAACATTGTTTTTCCTGATTTTTGCAATTATAAAAGAAAGATTGCAGCTTTTCAGTGCCAGGCCCACCCAGAGCACTATATTGTTTCTATCAATCCTAGAAATGTAATCTGTGTGGTTCTAAGACTTTACTGTGGTTTAATTCTTACAAATTTGTTGTACTGCCATAATTATTTGTTAAGCCTTATTCTACATGCCTTGGCTGCTGCTAGATGTATTATTGAGCTAATGAATCAATGGGCTAATCTAATTTGTACCATAAAGTGTTCTAAAGTATTTGTTGAGTTACATGGACTGTTTCATTTCACTGCTTATTAGAGTCCCTGAAGGGGTCACATAATTTCACTTCATGTGACATTGCACTTTTAATGTTATTAAAACTATAAAAAGATAAAAGATTCTGCTTTGTATTCATGATGAAAGTCATTTTGTTATTAGATTCTTGCTCCCCGTGCCATGCTTTTACAGTCCCTAGTGGACTAACTATGTATTTCCCATGTGAATGATTTGGACTTTATTTTGGCTTTTTTACATGCCTTCTGTTCTTCTTTCCTTTCATTAATTTCCCCATTGAGACATCTTGTGTCATCAGTATTTATATTCCACTCAGTCATACCCAATTTCAGCTTCAACTTCAGCTTTATGAGGGCATTTTATCACAAAATACAGTTTACAAAAGTAAAATGGATAAAAGAAAATACAAATCGTATAAAATAAAATATAAATCATGAAAAACGAATAAAAGGTGCTAGTAATTTATGTTAAGGAACAGAATTACAATAAAATGTGAACATTATTCCAAACATCAAGAGCTATTTAGAAAAGGTATGTTTTGTGCATACTTAAGCCAGCCAAAGATGGCCACTCCTGAAGCCATTGAAGCAGTAAGCACCCCAGGTGAGGTGCCTGAAAGACAAATAAGTGGACACCAGAGTTATTGAGGTGCACCTGTGGAACCACCAGCAGTCCCTGGGAAACTGAGCACAAAGCCCAAATGGGGTAATATGGGTCCACTAGCTCCTTTAGACAGGAGGAAACCAAGTCATGACTGGACACATATGTTTACATCAGGATCTAGCAAATATTTCTGGAATGAATGGGAAGCCAGTGCAGGTTGTGTAGTACAGGTGTAATATGCTGGTAACAAGACATAACAGTCAGTAACCAGGCAGCAGCATGATACACTGTCTGTAAATGATAAAGCACAATATTAATAAGTCACAGGTGTGTTACTGTAGCTAAGCCAATGAGTAAATAAAGCATGAACAAACACAAAAAAGTTAGCCCGAGATAAAAGGCATTTAATCCTTCATACATTTCACGTGTCACCATAATGATTTCACAATGACAGAACCTAAACTACACATCTTATTAACAGACTCAGGCTTATTGCCACTATATAAGATGAAGGTTGGGAGTTGGGGGTGACGAAGATTTCCTGAAAGCAGCATTAACTGTGATGGACCTGGTTTTAGAGGAGCTGGGTTTCAACCTACTTAGAATAAAGGGTATGGCATCTAGGTAATCAGCCATGAATACACACTTTCCATATCACCATGTGGAGAGGAGAAGAAAGGTAATGTGGGTGTCACCAGCATAACTAAGGTGTGCTAAGCCTCATGTCTTTATAAAGAGCTCCTAATGGAAGCATAAAACCTGTAAGCCAGAAAGGCCCTAAGACAGAGCCCTGTGGTAAGACAGAGCCTTGTGGTACTCCACATTCACAAGAGTTGAAGTAAGAGAAGTAAATTGTACAACAGACCTTCGGAATATGGCCAGAGATGTGGAAATAAATAATAGTTTGCTGCTTCTCTATTAATCAGCTTAAATACTGTTACTGGAGTTATTTATGTCAATGTTTTTCCTTCCTTCATCCACTGTGAAGTTTCACCCTTACATAACACATAAAACATACTACGGTATGTTTTTATTTTGGCTTTTCCCGATTAGGGGTCGCCACAGTGGAACTCCTGTCCACTAATGATTGGCAATCGATTTTTATGGTGCCGAGGTGCCAGCCAGACACCCAACCTTCAACAAAGGCACGCCCATTCATGCATGTCTTTCAAACACCACTTGACCATGGGGAGGACATGCAGACTCCACACAGAAGGTGCTCCAGCTGAGAATCGAACGGGAGAACCTCTTGCTGTGAGGTGACAATGCTACCACTGCACCACCATGGAATGCTGAACCAAAAACAAATTTAACTCTGCTTATTAATACAAAATAATGTTGGCTTCTCTGCATACTAGGCATAATAGTTATCTGTGCTCGGCTTCACAGCAAAACCATGCTTGTCATATTGAAACTGTGTTATTTAATTGCAAGTCAGTTGCCATTCATTCATTCATTCATTCATTCATTCATTCATTCATTCATTCATCCATTAAATCATTTTTCAATACCTGCATTGTCCTGTTCAGAGTTATGTGGGAGCCACAATATATTGAAACGCTTATTGAGCATATGGCCTGGAACCAGTCCTAGATGGAATTTTAGTACTCTATAAGGCACATGGTCAGTTGCACACCATGCCCACACCTTCAGATACTTTGAAGGATCGCCATTTCAGATACTGACATGCCTTTCGGAGATGGAAGGAAGCCATATACCCCAACAAAAATTCACATGGACAAATGGAAGATATGTAAACTCTACGAAGAGGGCACACCACCAAAGAACCAGTCCAAAACTGTGATAAGCTAAAGCCATAGATAGAGGGGGAGGAAGGAGATGGCTGTCCTGGGTATAAGGTGCGCAAAGGCATGATCAGCACATCAGAAGAGATGGCAATTATTGCTTGCAAGTCAGTTCTACTGATTGCAAAGATTGCAAGTGCCAATAATCATTTATGTGGTCACAGTTAATATCTCATCTGTTTACCTGCATGTGAACAACTGTATGAAGGAGCCAGAATAGGTCCATGTTGCAATCTGAGGGCAACAGATAAGAAGCAGCTACTCTGTGCAACTATTCATGAATGTAGTAGCATAGCATCTATGCTGCTGATTTTTTATTTTTTTTGGTCCTTAGCTTATCAGCTCTAAAGGATTATTTTCTCTTCATGTTATGTCTGGGGACAAGGGAAATTATCCAGAGTGTCAGCTGCCCCACCTTTAGCTTTGCAGTTCTGTGAGCAGCAGCATTAAACAATAGATTACTAGGTTGTGTTAGTTCACATTTAGCATAATAAAATTATGTACTGCAAGGCATCAGATAGGTTCTTTTATGAATCACTTTCTTATTTAGTTAGCCATGTAATATATTATTTTCTTCTTTAACAAGCAGGTTGTTTTTTCTGTATTAAAAAAAATAAACTCCACTATATAAAACCAGTACTGGTTGCTCAGAGCTGTAGATTTTTTTACTACAAATGCAACTTTCTTAGTAAGACTTTCAACTATTTTACCTCTCTTTGTTTTCTCTTTCATAAGTTCTGAAACTGGTAGGGCCTTTGAAATTACTGCTACTGTTTCAAAACATTTATTTTTCAGTAAATTGATTATTTTATATGTTTAATTTCTTTATTGTATAACAGGTCCCTTTTAAGTTGACGAAACTTTAGCTTGTCAAACTACTAAAGATCGACAGCTAAAGATCGAAATGTCCAAACCATGAATGATCAGAATTTTTTCCCATGAAAAGAATTCACTAGGCCATTACACAAAACAAAAACCTTTCAACCTGAATTAAGTGGGGGCTTCACCCCGCCATATGGGGGGCCATGCCCCCCACAACCCCTAACTAAATATATTAACTCCGAGATCGCTCCACATTGGGGAAAGGGCAAATTCCCGTTAACAGCCAAACAAATTCTTTCCCTGAGAAAAAAATTTGCTTAGCTGGCCGTTCGCGGTTTGGCTCTTTTGATCTTTAGCTGTCAATCTTTTATAGTTTGACAAGCTGAAGCTTCGTCAAATTAATAGGAACCCTAGTATAGCACCTCATGTTACCACTTTAAATGTTGAGAGTTTGTTTACTTCTTAGGGAATCAATTCTATTAAATGTTAGCTTTTACACAATACAATGAATACATTTTGCCTTTAGTACTACAGATTATCCTTCTAAGTATAATGGAACAGAATCTATAATATGGAGGATTATGAACAGGTTAGCAATCATAACCTACTTACTATGAGTTCAAGAAATCAGTACCAAGTATTTCAGCTTGACAGTGAATTTCAAAGCACATTGATGGCAACCCCAGCTTGACCAATACTGGGAAGGTATTCCTTCTTGAAGAACCCCACACACAGGAGTTCTGCATTTCTCTCTTGCGTATGACCTAAGGGGTTCAAGTTGCCATACAGTGGACAAGCTAGAGTCAGGTGAGGTTCTATCATGATGTAGTAAACTTTTCTCTTTTCTCTGCCTCCCATACAGACATGATGGGCTGTTATCCCAAGAGGGGGCATGCAGTGATGCCATGGCAGAAATACCCCACCTATGTAATCAAATGTCCCTCAAATGTTTGCCCATCTTCATTGTACCACCAGACTATCTGCATGTCATCACATACCATCATCCATGAAAGATATGAGTAGGCTATGCCTCCTTTCCCCATAGAAACTCCAACATGTACTTGAACTGTCAATCAGACTTGGGTTACCAGGGTCATAGGAAGGCCTCTTTCCTTCTATGCCGATGGAGATGGCAAGAAAAGAATGCATATATATTTTTAAAACTAAACTCTTTAATTTTGGTCTCTGATTCAAAGATGCAATCACAAAATGCTACTTGTCAGTTTTATATAATTTGAATATTGTTTTTTTTTTTAAGAAATTGAATGCACATATCTGGTATAGACTTTGTGAGTTACGATTGTTTGATTAAAAGGCTGCTATGTGAAATAAACAACACAGCACACCAGGCAAAGGTGCAACTCCAAACCAGAAACGTTTCTGAAGAAGTCTGTCTGACGAATATCGAATATTAAACTAACTATGCTAAAAAACTATCATTTTGGAGTCCTCCTCATGCATTTTTTGGGTGTTTTTTTGTTTTATGCTGTGTAAAGTAATTGCACTACTACTGCACTTCCTTCGGATATCTGAGGACATTGAAAAAAGTTAGAAAGTCAGTGGCAGGATGGGAAAGTCATTTATGGTAGTGAAATCAGGGCTTTCTGAATTTCAAACAATTTCATCATTCAAGAATGCCTGTTTTCCAAGGCTTCCATGAGTCAATAAAAAGTACAACTCAAACCAGCAGCTTGGTTTAAAATTTGGTAGTAATCTTCAAGTGCTCATCAATAAGAATGAAGATACTAAAGCAAGAACTTCAATAGTTAAGTTCAGCTGTTTAAAAGAAACAGTGTCACTTTTACTCACGTTTCCCTGTGCAAACTAGCTATACATGAAGCACCACTACATAATGCAAAAATGTGTCCTATTACAAAAGGCACTGGAGGAAGAAGGCACATGTTGTACTCCAGATTTGCAATACTGTAAAACTAGAAATGACACTGGGGGATACAAAACATGAACACACATAAACACAAACATGCTCACACACTTACACAAATACACACATGGACATGCATGATGACAACACACACACACACACACACACACACACACACACACACACACACACACACACACACTCACACACACACACACACACACACACACACACACACACACACACACACACACACACACACACACACACACACACACACGTGCTTGCACAAACTTAAATGAACAAATGAAACATAACCTCCAATATCTGCCAGAGTCTATGACCAGAATTCATTAGATCCTATAACATAAGTCAATCAAATGATATGGCAGCTGTGTAACAAGAAAAAAAATCAGATAATTCAAGTTTAGAAGCAGTGATATCTAATTTAAGTGGAGGAAAAGTACATGACACTTTGGCAAATGAAACAGATGAATATTTTGGTGTCAAGAAAAAACCCTGATACAAATGTATTTATTTAGGATATCCATGTAAGAAAACACTGAGACTTTTGACATGTACCAAAAAATACTGAGAATTCTTGCCCAGATGTGTATTTTTCTATAAATTAACATTAGGATTAAAAAAAACTATCAAAAGTTTGTTCACAACAAGCTAAACAGACCCAACTAAGACACGCAGATCACTCTTTGAAGACATAATAGAGCATGGCTGTACACTAGAGCTATCGCAAGTCATTTATTTGTTTTATATTTTGAGTCACAGGTAAAGAAAATAAGGGACTTCAGGGATATAACTGGTATGCTAGATTCATACATTTATAGGTTCATAGGATGATACTAGGCTACTGGCCTGGAGGCCCTTATAAACCTAGCCAAGAGTTTCACCCATGTTCCCACAAAGTCAGCAGCTGTTTCCACTGTCTAGCGGGGACACAGGTGGGATCCCAGGGGTGTATTTTCTGTTTCCCATCCAGTTATCCAGGTTCCTCTTAAAGAGGGCAAGAGAGGTACTCTGCTTAACATGGAGAGGGAGTCTATTCCACAGATGGTAGAGTCTCTGGGACACAAATCTGTACTGCCAACAAATTCTATTAATGTCACAGACCAGGTTTAGGCCTTGTGTGTGGGTTGCCTGAGTGGATTTTACTTATGGATATGCAGCAACTCCATCAAGGCTGAGTCTGAGATGGCATTGTATGCCAGACACAGGTCACTGCTAAGCAGTCCGTACAAGACTGAGTAGAGGGACAGGGCTTTTAGCCTATCTGTATGGGACAGGTGTTTGAGACCCTGGATTTTCCTGGTCAGGAACCTCTGTGGCTTCTCCAGCTGCTGCATGTGCTTGGAAAGGTACATTCCGAAGTGGGCCTTGTACTTGATAATGGGTCTGATAAGGGAGAATACATGGATGTTAGGACCTCCTTGTTTCTGGATGAAATATCCTTATTTATGAGGTGGGCCATATAGAAAGCCTTCCATACAACAGAGGCAATGTGGTGGTCAAAAGGCAGGCTGCTATCAAGCCGCTCACAACTGCTTGCATGCTTAGTACATTGTTATTAATGTGATAATTAGTGGGGACGCCATTTTCACCAAAGGGGTTAATGATGCATTTCTTGGCATTCAGTTTGAGGCCATGCTCCTGGCACCAGTCATTACTTTGGGTGAGGCCCTCTTAGAGGATGTTCACATCACTAGGGGAATTTAAGACAGTGCACAGCTTGCAGTCATCTGCAAACTTGGTCAGCCACAGACTACTGGTTTTCGCTTACACCTCCACAAAGTATATCCCAAACAGTAGAGGCCCCAAGACCGATGGGTCTACTACTAGAGGTGGCTTCTCCTATTTTGACTAAGTGGGTTCTATCAGTGAGCCATGTAGCTATCCATCTGGTAACATACAAGTTCATGCCTAGCTGGGACAGTTTATCTATTATGCCTGAGTGGAGAATAGTGTTGAATGCTTTGGCTAGGCCAAGGTAGGTGGTGTTCACTGTCTTCCCCTTGTCCATGGCTTTGGTGACTGTTTCAAAGAAATTGACCAAGTTTGATAGAAATGATCTCCCTTTGACAAAACCAAACTGTGGGGGGGGGAGGCAAGCATTTGCAGGTTGCCAATGTCCTTGTTTATAAGGTCCATGATAATGCATTCCATGGCCTTGCAGATCAAGCTAGTTAGGCTGATGGGCCTATAACTGCCTAGGTCAGTGGATTCTCCACCTTTGTGCAGAGGGATGACTGTGGCTGTCCTCCATTCATCTGGGATGAAGCCAGTGCTCAGTCTTTGGTTGAATAGGATGCCTAATGGAGCTGAGAGCTCATGCCTGAGTTCATGTAAGATGCAGCCAGGGATGTAATCAAGAAACATTGGATTTATTTGAAGACGATTTTATTTTCTACTTGGTAAATCCAGGAAAGGACAGCTCAGTGTTTATAGAGAGTTTCAAATCTTTTCAGGACATACAATTAATGAATATAAAACAAAGCCTATAGCCGTAAATTATATACCCAGTCATGATTTGGTTCAGCAATACCTATATTTATGAGGACGTGATAAGATGAAATATTTAGGAATGTGGATTAAAATGGCTTCTGTTATTGCAGCTAAGGATATGCGAGAAGCAACTAAACAAAAGATAATACAAAATCTGTGAAACTGGAAGCAGTTGTGTATGGACATTTGCTTGAATGAGCAAACGTGTGAATCCATAACCACTGAACACACTTTAACAAAAGTGCTTTTATCAAAAAAACACTTTCGTTAAAGCGTGTTGCTAAAAAAAAAAAAACACAACATTAACGTTTTAGCAGGGGGGCTTCACCCCCACACCCCCCCACTTTAATATTCTCCCTCCAAGACAGCACTACAGTGGGGAAAAGGGAATTTTCCCTTATCCACACAATAGTACGGCCTCAGCAACAGGCATACGTATGCGAATGTGCTGCTTCTTCAGTGAAAAGCACTTTCACGTAATTATGCCTGCCGTTTGGGTTTCAAACGTTTGCTCATTCGAGCAAACGTCCTAGAACCATATATATATATATATATATATATATATATATATATATATATATATATATATATAGTTGCCCGTTATAATCTCAAAATACTGAAATCTTGAATTTCAGTATCTCGAGACCATAAAGGCGAAACTTCAAAATAGCGAAACTGCATAAGCACAAATCCAAATATCCAAACATCTTGAATCCATGCTTATGCATTAACGCTATATTACATGAAGTGTTTGGCTGGGATGGTGTCCAGAATTTAAGGTGAGTGAGTGTATGTGAGTGTTTTTGTAAGTTGTATGTGTGGGTTAGGGTAGAAAAGTGCACGTATGAGTGTGAGTGATGGATGTGTTGTTGTTTGTGTATCTGTGTGTGTGTGTGTGTGTGTGTGTGTGTGTGTGTGTGTGTGTGTGTGTGTGTGTGTGTGTGCCCGTGTGTGTACCCGCTTGAGGGACTGTAGAATGTCTGGGTGTGAGTTTGTTTTGTTTTTCTGCGATCTCAGATTTGGTATATATAAGTAAGGGAGGTGTGGGGGGCTGTGCTCCCCACAAGGTGGGTGCAGAGGGGCTTGCCCCCCCACTTACATGTAGTGTAGGGTTGTGTAATTTGTGTGGTGTGGGTAGTTGGAAGTTAAGGAGAATAATAACCACCATACAGAATATTCTATTCATAAAGTCACATAAAGTATTCTAACAACTAAAACAATGCAGGAATAAAGAAGGGAGATGTTCCCAATTGGGATGACTGATAGCAGGAATACAGAGAACAGTCAAGAGAGGGCTGGAATTTACTTTAGAATACTGGCAAAGGAATGAAGGTATCGGGAGCAAATATCTATAAAGGTTAAAGGAATGGAGCGGGATGAGGCCAAGAAGAATTTTGGACTGCAAGTTAGACTGCCTTTCCTATCAGTGAATAAAGTCAGAGTATAGGCAAAGAGAAAGGGATGGGGGAGTCCTAAGTGAAAGACCTGCTCTGGTAGAGTTTGTAGTTGAATCTAGAACATAAGCTGCTGTTAAAAAGGGAAAGTAGGACAGATTGAATGATAACTATAAGAATCAATCAGAGGAGGTTAGAAAAGATTGGGAAAAGAGACGGAAAAAGCAATTTATAAGGGAACAATGAGGGCATATGTATGGCTCCCAGGTATGCGACAAAGTTCAGAAGGTTTAAGATTTTCCCGTGAAAGTGTTTGCATGGATATTTTTATATCCCAAGCAGAGGTCAAAGAATTTTTCATCAGGTAGAAATCAAATGTTGAAGGTGTGATAAGCAAGAAAGAGGTAACTTGGAACATGCTTAAATCTGAGTTGGCAGATTTAACAAGAATCCCTAAAGAGTACTTGAAAGCAAATGGGTCTATATTAGATCAGCCGCTTAAAATAGCGACCGCTGATTGATCGACCTTGTGTAAGCGAAAGCTTACAATCTCGAATTGTCAGATCAACGATTTTTTTCCTAGGGAAAAAAATCCCTGATCCAAAACACATACACACAACACAAGCACACCAAACAAACAGAAATCCATACACATACACCTAAAATCTGACACCTAACCCTACACTAAACTATGCACACACCACTAACTATCCACTTACCTTAACCCTAACCCTAAGGTCCGTCACTATCGCACACTCACCTCACCCGCTCTCTAACCCTAACTCACCTAAATCTGCCCTAACCCTCATGTCCACACAATCGCACACATACCTAACCCGAGCCCTAACCCTAACTCACCTAACCCACCCTAACACTCACATCCACACAATTGCACACTTACCTGAATCCGACCCGTAACTTTTCACCACAGCACTGAAAATACCGAAGCAACAGAAATGGACAACCAAATTCTTTCCCTAGTAAAAAAAATTTGAGTTTCTGTTGCTTCGATATTTCTAACTTTCGCTAAAATAAGGTCGATTAATCATCATTCGCTTATTTAAGCATTTGCTGATCTAATATAGACCCAAAGCAAATGACTGTAACTAAGGAAATGATTCTTTTGTGCTGGGACATGGCATCTGAATAGCCTGAACATGGTAATGCTTTATTATGTTTAACTCTGTTGGCTGCCGAAAAATCAATTACTAGAAAATGGAAATCAAAATCTAAACCAACTGTATCTGAAGTATTGAATATTGTAAAAGAGATAAAAAAAAACTAGAAGAAGGATCTTTAGAAAATGGGAAAGAGGAAATTATATTGAAATAAATGGAACTGTGGGAGATATACATGCAGACTAATGTTCAGGAGGACGAGTGAGGTTTCAAGGAAGGCAGGAATTGAATGATCTACATAATACTGGACAGTAAGACAGTTGTTATAAAAAAGGAAAACGTAATCTGTAATGTATGTAAATGAAAAAAAAAATGTTAAAATGGTTTGTTTACTTTTCTATTAATGTAAGTGTGTATGTCTTAAGTGATATTTTAACAAAGGTATTTAAAAATTATGCAGTATCTACTTCACAGTTTTTAAAGCTGCATAAGGAAACACAGGGTGGTATTCATAGTCAGTAGTGCAAATGTGTTAGGGAATTCAGGGGCAAGCACAGATGGGCACAGCTAATATGGGATTCATAGAGGCTGATTATATCATTTTGCTGTGTCCCCAAATGTAGGTATGTAAATGAGCAGATAATGACATGGAGATGATATGTGTCATAAATATCCTTATGTTAATTAAGGCTATTTTATGCCAATTGCAATTCATAGCAAATGTTTCCTCCTTTCCAGTGCTTGTCACAGCTCGATGTAAAAAGAGTTGCCAAAAATATCTGAGGTGCAGTTGGTGAAAATGCTATCTCTTGTGGCAAGCTTTGCTATTTGTAGGTTAGAGTTGCTTGTTTTGGTTCAGCCAAAAGTGCTTGCACCCAGTGGTGCTCACTCATCAAAAAGGCAGAAATACAGTCAAAGGATTGCTCATAATAACTTTGATAGTCAAGAAATCCTTGATAGATTTAAAGTGAACAGGAACATTATAAGGGTATAAGTGGGCATGTTTGACCCCCATAAGGGCTATGGAGGAATGAGTGGACTTCCTATTTCTGTGGCACCAGAGTATGTATAGCCCCCACTATACTTGCTATGGGGATTTTCCAGAGGGACTGGGTGCAATTTGGGGATCTCACAGGCTTTAAGGATTCGAACGGAGTTCCTGAATGTAGTCTTGGTACATGTGGATCAGTATGTCTATTTTAATGTGTCACATCAGGACCAAGCAAAAACTATGTGTGGCTTTTGTGTAATGGCACAGTTCCCCTGAGGTACTTGGTGCAATACCTTGCAACTCTATCACAATCACGGCCGTTCCTGGTCCACAAGGTAAGCAGTACTACAATAAAGTTATTTCATCAAAACTTACTTCATAGCAAATGTAACATAAGAAATATTTTTTTGGGGGCAAGTCCCCCACATGCCCTTACTTATATATTTACTCCATAGTTGCACAGCTCAAGAGAAAAATAAAAACAGCATGTACAGTGACTCACTGCTGGAGTGAAAACACAATCATCTACAAATCTGGGGGTATAACATGATGCTACAAATCTGGGGGTGTAACATGATGCTGACCATTACAGTCCACACCTACTCTGCTGAATCACTTCCATAATAATTCTTATGACAAAAAGTAACACCGTTAGATACTTTCTATAAACTTCTGCACTTTTTGGTAAAATGAGCTTTAGATGAAACAAGTTTACAATCAAATGGGCTGAGATGAAATGAGCTTTAGCTCAAATAATTTAGACCCACAGGAATAGAGTTCATAAAGTTATAAAGTGAAAAGAAACACAATGTTTTCTTTATGTAATATGCAGTGATATAGTATATTAAATTATATTTGCTTCACAGCAGAAAGAAGAAGCAGGGTCATCCCATTATGCCATTAAATGCATTTAACATTCTAGTCCTCATCCATCCTCTTGCCCTTTTTCTACCTACTTATTACCCTCTTGAATACCCTTATGGATTTCCCTTCTACCACTCATTTTAGTAGTCTTATTTGGAAATGCAGACAGCCGTTAGTCCACACAATCTCCTGATTCTCCCTCCTCTTTTCCCTTCTGCTCATCTTCTTCTTCTAGATGACCCCTTCACATCTCCCTGACATGGTCTTGTGTTGCAATATTGAACCCCCTCTGTTGTTACCCTTTTTAAGTTAGAAGAGCTCTGGCTCTTATAGTCATGAGTTACATCCCTTCCTCTCCATCCCATCGATCTCTCTGCCAACTTTTGCCTCCATCCCCCTTCACTGGCCAATTTCCTTTCTAGGTACACTCTCCATAGTATCATGTTATAGGAAAGTTGTAGTCAGATAAGATCTCTGCGGTATAGAAGCATTACTTAATTACTTTTGGAGTCTAACCCATTAGGCTACATCCCTGCATGCTATGCGTTGCTATTGCTGCCCTCTCACTTTGTTCCTACTGATCTGCATCTGCTTTCATCAGCACTCTCAGATGTGTTGTACTTCCCACAGTGAATACTTTGCACCAGTGTTACTATGGTACCCAGAGTGCAAAACATTGCATTTGTTTACATTAAACCTCAGCTTCTACCATCCTGCATACAGTTAGTCTTTCCAAATCCTTCTATAGATCTCCCACATTCCTTCCCTGCTGCACATATCTTTGCATAAGCAAAGTAGCGGATTCTTTTCTCTGTTCCTTCAGAAATATCCATAGGTAAGCACGCTTAGGAAGACTACTGGGCTAAAAATGTACTCAAGCAGTACTCCACTAGTTACTTTGTTTCTTCCTGCCATTGCACTCCACTAGTTACTTTGTTTCTTCCTGCCATTGCACTCCACTAGTTACTTTGTTTCTTCCTGCCATTGCACTCCACTAGTTACTTTGTTTCTTCCTGCCATTGCACTCCACTAGTTACTTTGTTTCTTCCTGCCATTGCACTCCACTAGTTACTTTGTTTCTTCCTGTCATTGCATTCCACTAGTTACTGTGTTTCTTCCTGCCATTGCACTCCACTAGTTACTTTGTTTCTTCCTGCCATTGCACTCCACTAGTTACTTTGTTTCTCCACTAGTTACTTTGTTTCTTCCTGTCATTGCATTCCACTAGTTACTGTGTTTCTTCCTGCCATTGCACTCCACTAGTTACTTTGTTTCTTCCTGCCATTGCACTCCACTAGTTACTTTGTTTCTTCCTGCCATTGCACTCCACTAGTTACTGTGTTTTTTCCTGACATTTCCCTCCACTAGTTACTTTGTTTCTTCCTGCCATTGCACTCCACTAGTTACTTTGTTTCTTCCTGCCATTGCTCTTTCATGAAAAAACCTCTCTCTCACCTACCATTCATCACCACAGCAATCCATTTATTCAGCCATGGTCTTAACCCCTAACTCTCCCAGCTTTTCATTTAGGATACTGTATGGTAATGAGTAGATGGCCTTGCTGACTTTCAGGTAATCCATGTCTATGAATGCTCCCTAGTCATGTTTATGTGTAACCCAAATGTAAGTTTGACTGACAGCTCCTCTTAGTCATGCCTATGTTGCCTGCTCTCCTGGAAATTGTTATAATGCATTTATTTATTTATTTATATGCATTTGTTTAACAAGAAAGTCTGACTGGGCAAAAAAGCCTTCTCTGTGGGGTTCTGATGGGAAAAGCTCCAGGAAAAAAATGCAAATATAAGACTTCAGAAAAAAATGCATCAACATGTCATTGTACAATTTAATAAGAATGATAAATACATTAATTATCACTGGGCAATTTAAAAATAAGCTTTATAGAAATAGGACTAAGCAGAAAGATAAAGTAATCTAAACTATCTAATCCTCTAAGAAATAAGAATCTAGAACAATTTTTGGCTCCCAGTAGATTGACAATCATGAGTCCACCATGACCCATTGATCCATTTATTCCTCTCATAGTGAGAGTGCTATTCCTTGCCCAAGGATGTTCTTGGACCGAGACGCCATGCCCTTATTTATAAGGTGTGCAACATAAAATGATTTTCTCACCCCAATGGACATATGGTGGTCAAAGTTCAGGTTACTGTCAACATGTATTCCCGGATCTCTGACCACTTGGTTGACTTTGATGGGTGTACCTTCAATGTGGTAATTTCCAAAGCAGGCCATCTTTGAAAATAATATCATTATGTATTTTTGGAACTGAGTTTTAACCCACAGCTCTGGCACCAGCTGTTTGAATGTGTCAGGCCCTCTTGATGGGTATCTGTGTCTTTAAGGGAGTCAGTGACTACACCTAGTTTGCAATCATTTGCAAATATGGTCAGCTAAACGCCCTGGACATTTGCCTTGATTTTAGAGTAGAGGTCAAAAATGGGAGGCCCCAACACTGATCCCTGTTAGTCTCCTCTAGTGACTGGTCTCTTTGTGGATGTGGATTCCTCTATCCGATTCCTAACTTCTTGTGTCCTATCAGTGAGCCGGCTGGCTATCCATTGGGTGACATATGGGCATACCTATCAACGTCTTAGCACAAGAAATATGGACAAAGCCTAAAATAATTGGGGGACAAAGACCCAAAACTAGGGACAGATTTTAAATATTGCTCATATAGACTTAGAAAGCTGCTAGAACAACAACATTTGTCTTAGCATGCATTTCCTGAAGAAAATGAAGTCTGAAACCCAAATGTATAACATTATTTAGTTATTCTGATCATCTGTGATTTGCCATAAAACCACACATTTTATGAAGAATAGGCCAAAAATATGAGGGAAAAATCTGGACATTCTGTGAAAGTCTGGAAGGTTGAGAGGTATGCACATAGGTTTATGCTTAATTTTGTAAGTTTATCTACAATGCCTAAGTGAGGTATTCTGTCAAATGCCTTAGACATGTTGAGGTAGGCAGTCTGCTCTGTTTTGCACTAGTCCATAGCTTTAGTGAATTTATCAAAGATGGCTACCATGTTAAGTAGGCATGACCTGCCTTTGATGAAACCAAAGTGGGAATGGTCCAGTATCTGTAGTTTTCCTATGTAAATGCTTATTAGATGTGTGAGACTTCTTTCCATGGACATGCATGTGAGACTAGTCAGACATATGGTTCTGTAGTTCCAGAAGTCTGTGGAAGGTTCCCCCTTGTGTAGAGGTAGAATAGTTGCAGCCCTTCATTTGTCTGGTGTAAATCCTGCCTGGAGGCTATATTTAAATAGACATTCTAGTGGACCTGACAGATCATGTTTTGTTTCCTCTGCCCGTCTTGCAAACCTTATCACTATTCCAGCCAAGAGCCATACCAAATTAATACAGTTGGGTGATGTAGCAGACACTTTGCACTAGTAATGAAATCTGCAAGACGCACAGAGCACATTGGAGGAGATATGAAATATCATCTAGCATGTGTTTTCCCAACCCATGTTGCACTTGTAGTGCTCTTATGGCTCTCTGCATTATGTTTTAGCTAAACTTTGTCAAAAGCTCCATGCTGTGTGACACAACTATTGACCTTATGATTGCACAGGTACCATCAATGATTTGGAGAATCCTTGGAACTTTGATATAGGCACACTAGATATGGCCAGTTCATCACAGCAAACTCCACTGATAGCTGTTCAATCTAACCTAGAAGAATGAGTAAGCAACTATTAGTTGTTAAGCCTAAATAAGTCATGTAGGGGCTGCACTGAATGCAGCCCCTAAGTAATTTAACTGACGAACCATTAGGCTAAGTTATATTACTGTTACTTAGCTACATATATCAGGTTACCTGGATGTTCATTCAGGAGCCAGGGTGTAACTAAACTTGTTTTAGTGGAACAGGAGGCACAAGGCTGAAAAAGAGATAGCAGTACTAAAGCAAGAAGACAGATGGCAGCAAGCCTCAAAAAATTGGTTACACTAACTTAAATCTGCAAAAAATGAATAAGTTGATACATATCATTGGCATGTCTGTACATATCACATGATTATGTTTGTGTGCATGTATATATGTGTCAGTATGTGCATTTACATCTAGATAATGGTTACTGGGTAAGAAGCAGTTGGCTTTGCAATAAAAATACAACAATAACTACAAAGTTCACAGAAAATATGATTAATCTGTGTACTATGATTCAAACCATACTACGCTTCATCACGATCGTGACATACATCCAAGTTAGCAAAGCCATGGGATCTTAGAATATATTAAGGTAAAAGGACTAAGGCCACATGCTCCCTGTCAATAACTATCCTTTGGCTCTAGTACCTTTTTCAAGGAGGGTGAGGCCTGCAGTTCCTGGTGCATATTTAAGGGTAACCATCCAGTTGTCCAAGCAACATTTGATCAACGTTAAGGAATTATACTGCTTGACTTGCAAAAGAGGTTCATTATAGACTGTGGGATATGCTGGGTGATAAACATGCCCCCCCTTTTTATTCATTTCCTGATGTAAGTATAGATATCTGGCTCTAGTGCTGAATATACTATTTGAAATACTGAAAAAAAGGTCAATGACAGACGGAAACCTAAGGGAAGGTGTGCAAAGCACAAATCTCTCCTCAGGGGTCTATGAGACAGAATATCAGTACAAAGCTTCCAATTAGCCATGGTAACATATTTTCCATAAGTCAGACTTCCAACTTACAAACTTTTGAGACCATAGATCTTTTTGGTTAGGAGCCCCTGTAGCTTTTCAAGTTTTTTTTTTTTTTAATGTGCTTAGTCAGATAGATGACAAAACATGCATTATATTCAATAATAGGTTTGACCAGGACAGACAGGAAACAATGATTTCCTTAAATTTGGAAATGATGCCTTTGGCAATTAGTTGTGGAATTTACAAAGATTTCCTGACTTCAGCAGCCACATGATGAGCAAAGGACAGACAGCTATCTACCCATGTGCCCAGATCACTGGTAATTGTCTCTCCCAATAATAGGGTACTGTCAGTGCTGTAGGCTGCAGTGTCCAGAAACGATAATGCTACATTTCTTGGCATTTAGTTTCACCCCATTTTCTAAACACCAGGTGTCATGTCAGTTCATTTTTAAAGGTAAATGTGTTATCAGGGGCCTTGACCATTATACCCACTTTGAAGTAATTGGCAAATTTGTTAACTAGATATCATTGTTAATTTTGAGGTCAGAGGAATAAATGTCAAACAGGAGGGACCATTAATGGATAAATCAAAAACTTCCTGTGTAAAGCCACAGCAAACCTATTTATTACATTTCTTGCAAGTAATTGTTATTCAAGTGCTGAAGTGTTATTCTTGACCCAGCACAGATCCCTGGAGGACACCACTGGTCACCTTCTCTCTCTGTCTGAAGTAGCATCAGCCACACAAAAACATGCATTTTGTCCTTGACCAATTGGGTTATCCTGATAACAACACAGGGATCAACATTTAAGCAATTAGCTTATTAACAATTCTTTCATATGGTGTGGTGTTGAATGCCTTGACCAGATCAAGACAGACAATGTCAACCATATGTCTAATGTCTACCATTGGAGTGGCATCTCAGAGAAGCTGACAAGATTTAACAGCCATAATTTACCTTTTACAAGGTCAGATTGTTGTGAACTGACACTAATGAGACTTTTGATATCATGATTTATGAGGACAGTGATGATATGCTCTTATCCCTTGCAAATCAGACTCATCATATTGACAGCTCTGTAGTTTCCAGGTCCTGTGATGGGTCCACACTTCTGGAGTGGCAGGACTCAGAGACATAGCCTATAACTAGGCTTAGAATAAACAGCTTATTGAGGGGTTCTGTGTGTGTGTGTGTATGTGTGGTCGACACTGTTAATTAGGCAACTCTGGATATTATCTGCACCTATGAAATAAGGGTGTTTGGTCTTTGAGTTACCTTATGGACATGTTCATCAGCAATGGTAGGGACATGGAGTGACTCAAAGTTGACTGGAGTTGGAAAGGGAATTTTAGGGGAGTGGCAGCAGACATTCGTCAATATGTCTGCAATGTCATTTGAATTTGAATGGGAGGGTCCATTGTGAAAAGCTTCAACTTGCTATTGTGATTTTCTTCTTAGTTTTCTGACATGAAGAAGGTATTGTAGTTATGCTATGCCTCAGATGCTAGCTTCAGTTAATGGATAGTTTGTCGTTTTAGTGAGCTTCAATTTCTTAGTGACTTTTTATACTATTCTCATGCTGGGGAGTTCCAGTCTTACTTTGTAATTTAATGAATTTCTTCCTTTTAATACAGTTTGTCTATACTAACTGATCGTCATGGTGGTTGCTTTTTGAGTTTCCTATTGTATCTGGATCTGTTGAGGACTGTTGGATCAATGCATTTATTTGAATTGGCATAAATCTCCTTAGAAAGCTGGCTGCATATCCAGGATCAACTGCAAAGATATTGTGAGTAAATTTAGAGATTTTATTACATAATTATATGAAGTTGACCTTTCTGAAATCTTTCGAGAAGGCTGTGTTGGCTACTGCTGGAATGAAGATTCTAACAGTAAAGGTCACAAGCTGGTGATCTGAAATTACCAATGAGGGGAACACCACAGAATAGGAATAGGTGTGCTCTAAATTTGTGAGAACCAGGTCAAGCTTTCTGTCCCTTGTGGCTATAAGGACGATTTTATCCCAGGTGTTTTTGTTTACCTTTATCTTTCTGCTTAATCTACATTGAAAGTATAGGTACTCCAGTCTTTGGAGGTATAGCTGAAATCACTATGGTTTAATGAGCTTTTGCTTATATGGATATCCTGTAGGTGAGCCAGAGGTTTTGCAAAGATTATCTGGGTGCATAGAAGGGAATAACAAGATATAAGTCCAAAGTATGACCTATGTAAAGTATTCAATGAATGGCATGGAAAAGTCTAGAGAAAGCATTCTGGAGTTACAAGAGCTGACTGTAGGAGTCTCTGTGTATCAGTCTGAAAGGGTTATGGTCACTAACAAACACCAAGACTCCGCTGCAGTTTCCAATGGAACTAAAGGCATGTTTGGCACAAAACCCAGGCACAGATGGAGTATGTTTCTTACATTTGAACTGTGTTTTGGTAATTGCACATATATGGACATGTTCCAGATGCAGAAGTGCATTGAGATCAGGCAGTTTGCTGTTAAGCCTCCTAGCATTGACAAAAAGCCACCTTAATATTACCGATTTAATTTCCCAAGTCTTTTGGGTTTCTAATACCATGACATGAATGGACCACATACCTAAGCCAAAGTATGATTAAAGTTCATGAAATTAATATTGCTTCAGTCTTTGATGTTAGCCAAAAGTGCTTTTTGCAGCACCCACAATGTGCCCAGAACTGACTCCTTCTACAAGTCATACAGAGTTACATGTATCAGTAGCATATCTAAGTACAACTGCAAATTCAATTTTATGAGACCCATTGTTCCTACAACTATTGGAACTGTCTGGGTATCCTTCTTTCACATTGCCCTCATTTCTGCATGCAAATCCTGGAATTTTATGACTTTGTGTCACCCTGTATGCAAAACACTGTAACAACTAGGTGTAGCAATTTCAATGATCAATGCTACTTTTGTCTTCTTTTCATGGACAACTATATCTGGTTTTCTCACATCTATTTATTGAACTGTTGGTAATGAGTGATCCCATGTGATATACAGTTCATAATTCTCTATAATCCTTTGTGGCTCATGTTTCCAATGCATCCCAGCTACTTCATTTGTAATATGTGCACAATTCCCAGTGCAACAGTCTTGTCACATTATTATGCATCTCAGCATATTTTTTGCCTTCTCATCTGATCCTTCTCCTTATATTCTTTCTTTTGTTTTTTTGGCACATTCAGTTGCTGTATGATATTTGTCTACTTCTGGTTTGATTTCCATTCCCACTTGACACTGACTGATATGCTTCAGCTAAACTAAGCGGGGAAACTCATCTTAGACTTGTTCTCCACATGTTTCAAAACTTTCAAGATTGGATCTTGTGACATCAGCACCTATGCATTTTGAAAGGCTCATATCTCCTTCAGAATGAGGAATATATAATCCTGGTATACACTAATAGTTATATATACCATTTGTCTTCTTGTCCAACTGATCCAAACCTTTCAGGGCCAATCAGTCACCCCAAAACTGTAAGTAAGAAAAGCAAGAGCAAATTAGTTTATAGCTTGGACTTTGTTCCTAGATATCAGGGTTGTTTTCAGTAATAATTTTAGTTTTCTAAACTATTCCTTAGTGAGTTTTGTTCACATTTGTTCGTGTTTTACTTTCAATTTTTCATCAGATCCTAAATGTTTATACACTTATTTGTTGCTCAAGTTCCTTTATATCACATTTCAGAGTGATGTTTTCTTCGTGCTGTGGCTTTCCTGCTTTAAATGTTGCTTTTGCACATTTATCAATACTAAATGACATTCTTATATCATCTGAGAAAGTTTTGACCACTTGCAGTTGTGCTTTCAGCTCCTCGTTTCATGAACTATACAATTTTAAATGATCCATAAAGAGAATATGAGAAGTCTTTACACTTTGGTTTGTTTTTTGGGAGCAAACGCACAGCAGCAGTACGCAAGTATGGCAAGAGTGAAGGGTCAGAACAATACCAAAAGTCAAAACACAAATGGCCAGCACAAATTAGGTAAACCATCAATAACTATTTATTGTAAAAACAATAAATAGGAAAAAATGCTGCAGAAAATTACATTTACAGACCAGTTTCAGCAAAAGCTTTCTTCAGTGCAAACACAAATGAATATACAAATACCATCTACAGTAGCGCTTAAATACACAAAAGAAGTCAACCCCCACCTTTCACCAATTATAACATATTTAAACCTGGAGGGAACAAAGCCTCTAACTTAATTATCCAAAACTTTTCTTTTTTATTCAATATATTGTGCCAACCTAGTTTATTACTTTCCTTAACCATAATACGATCAATAGCCGTGAATCTAAATCTAGCAGTGGAATGTTGTAACACATGCCTATATAAAGCATTAGACATTCTTTGACAACGAATATCACCCAAATGTTCAGAAATGCAAATTTTAAATTGTCCAGAGGTTTGTCCCACATAAAGTGCAGAACACTGTCATTCAGCCAAATAAATCACCCATTCTAAAATACAGTTAACAAAGCATTTAATATTGAATATCACAGATATATTGGTAGAAGAACAATTTTAGTTGTCATATCATGTTGACGAGGAGTGCAATGTCCACATGGGAAACATCCAGCTAAAGGTATTCCTTACATAGACTGTTGTACTTTATTACCACTAGGCACAGACTTTTTAAAATGATTCAGAAAATGTTTTATACTTTTCTCTTTTCTGTTTGTAAATTGACATTGTAGGGGTAATATTTGACGTACATTTTTATCTGTCAAAAGAATATCCCAATTGTTATTAATCAGCTGACAAAACTGTCTAGAGTTAGCACCAAAAGTCATAATAAAACATATCTGATGGTCATCCTTGGAACGTGTTTTATACCTCAACAAAGTTGATCCATCCACAGATTGTGCAAAACATTGGGCCTGCTGTATAATAGTATCCTTATATCCCCTAGTATGAAATCTATCAGTCAGTTCCCTTTTATTTTTATACAGCTCAAACAAAGATGAGCATATTCTTCTAATCCTTAAAAAGTGGGACTTAGGAATATTGTTAACAATATAAGATGGATGGCAGCTATCTGCCACCAACAAACTATTATATTGTGCAGCCTTTCTAAATAAAGTGATATTTAAAGTCCCATCAGGTTGTTTACTAACCACCAGATGAAGAAAAGAGATTTGTTGAACATCAAAATAAATAGAAAAATATAGACCCCATTTATTTTAATTTAAGTACTAAACAAATTCTTTCAAATATATGATGTCAGATTTCCATATCAGCCAACAGTCATGTAAGTAACACCTCCATATATCCTTTTCTGGCAAAAAAATGTTATGTGTTGCATCATATATCAGCTGTTCCTCTATATTTAATAGCTACTGTGGATGGTATTTGCATTTCCATTTGTGTTTACACTGAAGAAGGCTTTTGCCGAAACTGGTCTGTAAATGTAATATTCTGCAGCATTTTTTTTCCTATTTATTGTTTTTACAATAAATATTTATTGATGGTTCACCTAAGTTTGTTCTGGCCATTTGTGTTTTGTTTTTTGGGAGCCAAATTATTACCATGACCTAATCTGTTAAGTAGACAGCTTAATGGGTTAAAGGCAAGACAAAAGGCAGCGGCAACAGAGAGTTACCCTGGAATATCCCCCCTTTGAAATGTTTTTTTTTTTTTCCTGGGATAATAATAATAATAATAATTTGTCCTTTATCACGGCTTAGCTGTAAAGTGGTTTGCCACTTTTTCACAGTCACTATAATGTAGTTGATCAATGTAGGGTGTGTCTTATACATCTGTAAACACTCCTTTATCAATGAATGTGGGATGCTGTCAAATCCTTTCTTGCAATCTAGCCATGCCATACTTAGATTCTTCCCCTTTTTACAGTTTTTCATTACAACTTTATTTGACAATAAATGATCTTTTGTTCCATATGATTTTCCTTTGTTACCCTTTGTTCTATTGCCACGATTGAGTTTTCTTTTAAATGAGTATAAAGTCTATTGGTAGCAGTTCTAGTGTGTAGTCTATACATCATCGGTCTTAAGGAGAAATATTGTTTTTTCTGTTGTTAACCAGGTTGGTGCCTGTTCAGGAAGTGCGTAAAAATAGTTCTTACTCAGGGCTAAATCTTTGTATAAAGATACTAATACTCTTAGCCAGAAGTTACATACTGCATCTGGGTGTGGGGTTTTCCATTTTAGGAGCTTTTCTTCATTTTGCTTCAATTTCTCCAGCCGTTACTTCATCTCATTTCATATCCTGTAAATTTCAGCTTCTTACAGTTTCTTTTACTTCTTCTATTCATTCTGCATCTTTATTATTTCCCACAGGGACTTCATAGATATTTATCCAAAATGTGTCTATTTCTTTTTTTTTTTTTTTTTTGTGGTTGTTTCTATTCCCTTTTGTTTTATTTCCCAATTTTATAAAACTTTTTTTGGATCATCAATGAATTGCTTTTTTTGTACTTTTCTGTTACATTTATTTATTTAACATTTGTTAACTGAGAAAGTCAAACTTGGAACAAAGCCAATTTTCTGTGGAGGCCCAGGGACAAACATTCCAGAGAAATGTCTTTTATAATGTGGGAGGAAACCGGAGCACCTGGAGGAAACCCATATGAATGTAGGGAGGACATGCAGACTCCATGCAGAAGGCACCCCAGCCGAGAATCGAATCAGAGAACCACTTGCTGTGAGACGACTATGCCACCACTGCACCACTGCACCGTATATTTATCTGCATATCTTCTAAGTTTTCCTGCCTGTTCTGATGTCTTTATTCTATTTGCTATAATGTATGATAGATCCTGGTCTGGTCTGATACTGTGCATTTCTTTTATCACATCTATCATTCTAAGTACTATTGTTGATCTGTTCTATACTCATCTAGCAGGGACACTTCTTACCTTAATTGCTTTATAGTTTTCTCTATTTAAAACTTTCATGATGGCATTTGATTTCTCCCCTTCCTTTCCCTTATTGCTTTATGTTTTTGTGGTAAGACTTTATCTATTATTAATTTAGCTGCCGAGTAATATACCCTATTTACGTCTGTTATATCACATGAAATTCTGTTTACTGTGTTCATTTGTTCTAGCAGACTTCTAATATTTTGTGTCTTACTGACTTTCTGTAATCTATTTCTTTCATTGATCTTAATATGTCTATTAAGCAAGTAGTAATGTCTAGCAGGGTGTGTGTTAATGTGCAATTACCACCCACCCAGGTGTGTTATGAGGCCCGATGCCACATACAGAGGACCTCAACACCCCTGGAAGGGCATTAATTACACATTAACACACACCCGGGAGGTCATTATTGTACTTAGAGAATGGTCTCTCTGTAAAATTGTTGTGTTTTACTTGCTTATTTATTTTGTTAAGTACTATATCATTTTTTATATATTTTTAATGTAAAATAGTTCTTCTGCCTAATGTTTCAGACTTGCTGTATTATACGTTAATGGTGTTGTGAAGAAGCATTTTACATCAAAAATATATAAAAATTAAGAAAAGCAGAAGACAAGTGATGCTGGTAAGCTGTACTTCCAAAGAACAGTCCAATAACATAAAAACAAAGGAAGCAACAGGCCACAGCTATATATAAATTAAAACAATTTAATCCACAACAGATAACAAAAGGTGAGCGCTTTCGTGGACCAAGCCACTTCATCAGACAATGAAATGAAACAAAAAATTCCTTTATATGCCACCCCATGCTAATTGATTAAAACCCCCACCTTCATTTAAAGTCACACGTCATTTTATATTCAAATATACCATATAAAACAACTAATTTAAAAATTAAGTAATTAGGTGACATTTTAATGTTTAACATTTTAATGTGAAATGTTGCATTATGGTTTATACATGGTTTTGTTACTTAATTTTTAAATGAGTTGTTTTATATGGTGTATTTGAATATAAAATGACATGTGACTTTAAATGACTTTAAACTCTTGATCTTTCACACATACAGGCTTCTTTGCTTTCATACACCATTCAGTCACACAAGATCACTCTAGTTTTCTCTCTCACACTCTGTCTCTCAAAACACACACACACACACACACACACACACACACACACACACACACACACACACACGCATGCACACACACACACACACACACACACACACACGCATGCACGCACACACACACACACACACACACACACACACACACACACACACACTCACACACACATACACACTCTCTCACAATCTCTCTCCTTTTTTGTTTTACATTTTATGCTTGCTAAACAGTAGAACCGCTGCTTAGTGAGCATAGAATAATGGCTGTCGTTAGTTTTTTTGCAGTCTGAGCTCCATGGCAGCTTGATATGCTGCCATGAAGCGGCAGACTCATTTGTCAGCAGGCATTACTTGCACATTAATTCCCAACTGGAGAATGTTCATTCTCCAACTGGGGTGTTGATGTACAAGTTTGCCCATTCTCTAATGTCTGTTAAATCAAGCAACCCTTCCCATAAATAATTTTCTTTTAAACTAAGGGCACATTGTTTTGCTCTCTGTTTCCTGTGGGGATTCTACAGAAAGTTCCAGACTATCTCCTTGTGACATATTCTCTTCAGCTACATTCTGCTTCATCCATTGCTCTTTTATATGGATACTCATTTGCCTATCACTCTACAACATTGACTGCATCAGAGATGCCACTGTCTCCTACTCCCTCCCTCGATGTGAAACTCCAACTCTTATACTGGTTTCCTACTGATGGCTCCAAAATATCTTCATTTGGTATATTATCAGATGCTTCCCATTCCACGAATTTCTCCTGAAGCTGGGCACTCATTGTCTCATCATGCTGTGATGTTACCTGAGTTGGATGTTCTACACTAAATCCTTCACTTTATATATAATCCATAACTTCAGTTTCTGTTTCTTTAACTTCTCCATTACTAATATTCTTTTCTTTTCCCCCTTTGTTTTGTTATTTTCTTATTTTGTTATTGTGAAATTGTCCATATCTGAATGACTTTGCCTTTATTTCTCTTCAAATATCGTTGGTGCCATATTTCTTGTAATGATTTCTCCTTTGCATAAATATTGTACCATATTACATCTCTTTTTCATATCCATGTCCATATTTCTTTTTCAGATGTCTCTAACTCCAATTGTTTCTCCATAATTGTGGGACTCATTGTTCCATCATGCTGTGACATAACCTGTGTTAGACTTTCTACACTAAATTCTTCATTTTTCAGGTATTCCATAACTTCATCTTCTATTTGTTTAACTTCTACTTTACTAATCTCTTCTACATCCCCTCTTTGCAATCTTATTGTGAAATTTTCCATATATGGGTGCCTTTGCTTGTATTTCTCTGCAAATATCTTTGAAGTTGCTTTTTTATACTGATTAGTTTGGCTTTCTCCATAAATGTTGCACCATATCAGATCTCTATTTCTTTGGTAATTAAATATGGTTGTGAGAGTAGTTGCATCAAGCAAATAATTAAGAACAATTGAAAGTTAATTGAACATGATAGTGTACCAACAAACTTTTAGGTACCTGTCCACAATTTGTGTACCAAAGACATCTTAATAAGAGGGAGAGGTGTGTAAGGAGTAACACAAAACAAGATACCCTTTGGGTGAATAAAGTTGGTGAGGGTATGAAGAAGTGTGTTTTTTGCCAACAATGTAAGTAAGTTGAATCATGCTTATGATTGCTATTCTACAGGTGTAACGTACATTTCATTTTGTGATTACTGCCATGGACGCTATGTAGGCAAAACCAAACAAGCCTTAAAAAGAAGAATATATTAGCACTACCATGATATTGATAGCTCAAATATTAATAATGTAGTGTAAAAACATAGGTTGGTTTGTATATATAATAAAAAAGTATTTTTTTTTATTTTAGAGCAAGTCTTAGTCAACTGTGTGGCGGGAAGGGGCATGGGAATATAGGGTTGAGTATCAGGAGCTTTTGTGGCAGATTAGATTAAATGCAAATGTGCATCCTGGTCTTAGTGACACTGCTTCTTTAAACAGCATGCTAAAATTGCACACAGCTAAGCACTAAATGATTAAGTATGCTGTATGTGAATTGTATTATTTATTTAATATAAAATTAAAGTAAGTTCTCATTAAATATTTGTATTATTATGTATGTGAAGTTTTTTCATAATTCTCATATTGTATCATAATATACATTTTTTTAAATATTTGATTATTAGATAGGTTTAATTTGTTAAAGATTGACATATGACCACTGTAATGAGTGTATAAATTTGAATGGATTGGTTTGATTAGTAGTTCTGATGAAGTCCCATTTTACCTAAGGATTAAAACGCTCAACTTGCATGAATGAAATATTTTGAGATTTTATGTTTTCAGTTGGTGTTTTATTTACCCTCATTTTTGCATTGGTCTCTCTGCTTCAGACTTAGCGGGACTGTGAATTTGGTCTGGATCTCTCTTTCCTTCCCATTTCCATATTTCTTGTTTATACTTTTCAAAAATCTCTAGGTTTTGTTCTGTATATTTACACACTTAGTCACTTATTTTTCCGAATGGCCCAAAGATTCTTGGTCTATATAATGTTTTTCACGGATCTGTTATATTAATGAATACAAATTTGCATTTGAAGCTTTTGACAGTTTTTCTTGTGCAACTATATTTTCTTTCCTCTAATTTCTCCCTTAATCTTTTTGAATATCTTCTATCGGGAAGTCCTGGGTTTCTTGCATAATAGAAACAAGACATAATTTCTATGTTTTCCTCACTAGTCCACTCTATCTATGATATGTCTGTTTTTTTTTTTTTTTTTGGCCTATCATTTTTTTTTTTTTTGTAGTCTACTGCTGCCTTCTACAGAGTGTGGGGGGGGGGGTCAGCCCAATTTGGGATTAGCTAGGTTTGTTAAATTGGGATGTTAATTAGACAATATCCTAGACCTAGTCATTACCAATATGAGTGACCGGTGTTCCACACCTCAAGTCAACTCCTCGTTGGTCCGATCCGACCATAAGTTTATCATCCTTGATATCCACATCCCGCCCCCAACCCCCCCCCCCCCCCATTAAGGAAACCACAGTAAAAAATTTCTCCAAAGCCAACTTCATGCTTCTTAAGACAGAAGTGGTGAACTTCATGACACACATGCAGATGGACAATACAGTTACAACTGCTGAATCCTACACAAATGCACTCTATAAGCACTAACACGAGTGCATGGATCATGCTATCCCAAACAGAACCAAAACACTATCCTCCAAAAAAAAGGAAGCCAATCTGGTGGTCCCCTGTCATAAACAAACTGTACAACAGAAAGAAGAAACTGTTGCAAAAGAGAGTAAAATCCCATGAGTGGAGGAGCTCCCTGGTCAGCCTCAGTAAGAAGCTGAGATCCCTTATAAGATCCTCCAAAACTAGCTATGAAAACAAAATCACCACTAAATCCAAGGACAACCACAAAGCATTCTATAGCTATGTCAAGAATCTAGATGGCAACACCCAGATCTGCTCTGAGTTACAGTACAAAGGCACTAAAATTAGAGAACCAACTGATATTGCCAACATCCTGGCAGATAGGTTCAGTGCTAACTTTACCCCCCTCTCACCCCCTAAAAGGCCCATATCTATACAGGAAGAATGCAGAGTCCCTGTAATCACAACTACGCAGGTAAAAGCTGCACTCTCTAAAGCCAAAAACACAGCATCCATGGGACGGGACAACATCTCAGGCTGCATTTTACATGAACTACAGAACGAACTGGCTCCCCACTTAAGCACCATGTTCAGTAATAGCCTTGCATCAGGATTTGTGCCCACTGAATGGAGCACAGCAACAGTTATCCCACTCCACAAAGGGGGAGCCACCACTGATCCCGGGAACTATGAACCTATTAGCCTGACAAGCCTGGTCTGCAAGGCCATGGAACGTATCATCATGGAACTCATAAACAAAGACATTGATAACCTCCAAACTGTGGATCCCACCCAGTTCAGGTTTGTGAAAGGCAGATCATGCCTCCTGAACTTGATCGACTTCTTTGAGGCAGTCATCAAAGCCGTGGATGAGGGTAAGGTGTTTCACACAGCCTATCTTGACCTCGCCAAGGCTTTCAACATCATCCCCCATTCTGGAATTATAGCTAAACTCACTAAACTAGGTATAAATATCTTCGTCACAAGATGGGTTGCCAACTGGCTCACTGACAGAACCCAAACTGCAAAAGTTGCAGACTCCAAATCTGACTTCAAAGCAGTGACAAGTGGAATACCACAGGGTTCCGTCCTGGGACCTCTCCTGTTTGGTATCTACTTCTCTGAAGTACAGGCTAACACAGAAGGCCTCTGGCTAATGAAGTTCACAGATGACTGCAAACTAGGAGTCATAGTCAAGCCTCCAAATGATGTGGACATCCTACAGAAGGGCCTCACTCAGACATATGCCTGGTGTCAGAGCCATGGCTTCAAGCTCAATGCCAAAAAGTGCAGTGTCATCCCCTCTGGTAAAAACTCTGTACCCATGAACTACCACATAGGCAGCAATCTACTTAACACTGAATGCATGATAAGAGACCTTGGGACCCAGGTGGACAGTAGTCTCTCCTTTGATAGTCACATCGCCACAGTAGTCAGGAAGTCCTTCTCCATGGCACACCTCATCATAAAAGGGTTCTCATCCAGGAAAAAAGAGGTCATTGTTTCCCTCTACTTGACACTCATTAGACCCATTATAGAGTACAATGCCCCTTTTGGAATATACCTCACAAGACATCTGCAGCAGCTGGAAAGGCCACAGAAGTACCTCACAAAGAGGATTACTGGCCTGAAACAAATGCCCTACACTGGCCACCTCAAAAAACTCCAGATTTACTCTGTAGCATATCACCTACTCCAAGGTGATCTCTGCCTGACATATAAAGCTATGTCAAACCCAGAGCTGTTGGACATGCTACACCTAAAGAAATCCCAATCCCTCCGAGCTACATGCTCTATGGAACGAAACCTTGTCACCACAATAAACAGGACATGCTGGAGGGATAGATTCCTGTCCCGGAGACTTCCTATACTTTGGAACAAGCTACCCATCTATGTCAAGCAAAGTTCTTCATTAGCACTCTTCGAGAAAAATCTTGATGAGTGGGTGGGAAATAGGAAATATATCCCGGGGATCACTTCTGTGTCTCTGCTTGACAGTGGCACAAGAAAATAACTTTCTTGGGTGGCATAAGCAATGGAACCTTTCTGGCTAGGTTTATGAAGGCACTTGGGCTGATAGCCTAGTACCTACCTATGAACCTATAAATTCAGGCTTAATAAGTCACAATGAGAACAATAAATGCTATAGCCAGCATATGGAAACCTTTAAATGAGAGTTTTTACTGCTGAGCAGAACAAACGGTACACATGGAAGTCCTCGGTGTTGATATACATCAGCTATGGATAGATGAATGCAGCTCTCTCTCCATGCATTAGCCTTGCATTGATCTTTCCAATTCTCAATGAGGTAAAAGTTTTGCAATGTGGGAGTCTGGTGTTATTTTGTAGGAGAGAGGTCCATGGTGGTAAGTAACAGGTTTTGGCTAATGGGGCAGACATAGTTTCTGATTATTTGTAGGTATGTATTAAAAGCTACTAGGGATTTACAATTTGCATCCACTTGTGAATTGGTGTCCCTTCATTAATGAAAAATTGGCCATTTGGGCAGTTTTTCCATCTCATTCAACTTTCTGGTCTGAAATCCCGTGTTTGCGCCTGTTTCCCGCCTTTCCTGTAGCTAGTCTAGTCCAGATACACTTTTGCTGTATCCCGGGTCGTTTGTAAGCTTCTCAGCCCCCCAAGCCTTTCTGTGTTGAGGGAAGCCTTCTAGCTTATCAGTGGGAGTGGTAAACCCTAGGTAGCTTATCTACCACAAGAGGAGTGGTTTCTAGCCCAGAAATTGTAGTTTATTGGCCGTTTGGTCAATTTTTTCCATTTCTTTCAACTTTCTGGTTTAAAAGCCCACATTTGCTCTTGTTTCCACCATTCCTATAACTAGTCTAGTCCAGATACAAATTTGCTGTATTCAGGACTGTTTGTAACCTTTCCTATAACTAGACTAGTTCAGATGCAGATTTGCTGTATTCAGGACTGTTTGTAAGTTTCTGAGCCCCCACAAGCTTTTCTGTGTTGGAGGGAGGCCTTCCAGCTTATCAGTGGGAGTGGTAAGCACTAGGTAGCCAATCTACCACAAGAGGAGTGGTTTCTGGCCCAGAATTTGTAGTTTATTGGCCGTTTGGGCAGTTTTTCCATCTCTTTCAACGTTCTGGTCTAAAATCCCGTGCTTGCACTTTTCCCGCCTTTTCTGTAACTAGTCTAGTCCAGATACAGATTTGCTGTATCCAGAACTTTATGTAAGCTTCTGAGCCCCCCCCCCCCCAAGACTTTCTGTGTTGGAGGGAAGCCTTCCAGCTTATCAGTGGGAGTAGTAAGCACTAGGTAACCTATCTACCACAAGAGGAGTGGTTTCTGGCCCAGAATTTGTAGCTTATTGGCCGTTTGAGCAGTTTTTCCATCTCTTTCAACTTTCTGGTTTAAAAAACCCACATTTGCACTTGTTTCCTGTCTTTCCTGTATCTAGTCTAGTCCAGATACAGATTTGCTGTATCCAGGGCTGTTTGTAAGCTTCTGAGACGTGCCAAAGTCTGATCTTCAATTTTTCCCTTAGATCTGCTAGTTTTCTCCACTCCTGCACTTTTACTTGCTTATTACTCTAGCACTTTACCATACCAGACTTCTTGTAGCAATTATTCTAGTACACAAAAGTGCTACCAGTACAAAACATTCTACAAGGAAACAGCTCCAGTACTTATTATTAATGCCTTTCCCTGCAGGTATGTCCAAAGTTCAGTTCCCTCTGCTTTGTCCTATTAACCTGGTGAACTTGGGCATCCTGAGGTAATATAGCAACTGCCTCATGTACACCGACAACCCTCTTCTCTTACCTCCCAACAGTCAGACTTTTGGGAGATGCACTTATATATCCAAATTGGAAGCCACGCACTTTCCAGCCAAGACCAGAATAGCTGGTCAAGAGGAGAAGGTCAACACTTGCACCACACCACATGGAACACATAGCCCTACAGAACACACACCAGCACTGCCTTCACAAAAAACCACAAACTACACACCCTCCTTCATGGAGGCTCTCAATAAAAATCTACCCAAACAGCAGAGACCTCCAAGGCAGAAATGCATTTGACAACCACAACACAATACTTATCATGAGACACATAACTCTCCTAAACAGTGTGCCACTCAACCAAATCCCCTAAGGAAAAACAGCATGCCCAGCACACTAGTCATAGGTGACTCGATAGTTAGGCACACTGATATCCCATTCACTATGCTGAATAAGGAGAAAGTAACAGTCACCTGCCTGTCAGGTGCCAGGATCCACCACATAACGCATGCACTCAGGTCCCTCAACAACAGGTACAAATATGACTCTGTCATTGTACATGTGGGTGTGAATGACCTGAGACATACCTCCCTGTACTACATGAAAAGGGACATGGACGAGCTCTTGGATTATGTAGCCCAGGTGGGTATGACCATAGCCCTGAGCAGCATCCTACCATTACACAGAAATACCACAGTACAAGCAGAAAATGACTGATTTCAAAAATTGGCTGTTTCTGGCGTCATTCTAAGGGGATCCAGTATCTGCCTGCCTGAGATGACATGATTGACAGACCTTGATGCTTTAAAGCCAGAGATGGCCTGCATCTGTCATACCTGGGTTTCAGGATACTGGCCAAGGCTTTTGCCACCTCTATAGTGCCTTTTTTAGGTGGTGTTCCAAAGACCAAATTACCACTGTAACAGCTACAAACAAATGAAATCCAAGGGCCATGCTGCTCAATGCTAGAAGTCTAAATCTCAAAATGCACTCGCTCGAAGCACTCCTTAAAATGGAGAACATCAGCATTTGTGCTGTAACAGAGACCTGGTTCCAAGCAGCAGAAAGCACCCCTGCACTACCAGGCTATAATTCATTCCTCACCTTTCGGCCGCAAAACTTGGAACGAAGCTCCAAAGGTGGTAGTGTTTCCATATTCATAAAGGATGCGCACACCTCCAGACTGGTAGCCCAACATAATGCATCAAAGATACTTCAGGTGCAGCTAACATTGGGTAGGGCAGCAATTCAGGTCATAGCCTGTTATAGGTCCCCAACCATGTCCCAAGACTCACACTTCACGTTCCTAAGTACCCTACAGAATATTAGGGTCCAACCTAACACTCTCATACTGGGTGACTTCAATGACCCCTCCATTAACTGGGAAAAGTACTCATGTACCAATACTCTTGCCCAACATTTCCTGAAATTCATTAATTCCAATGCTCTGGACCAGCTCATTGTTACCTCCACTAGAGGTCGCGACATCCTTGACCTCATCATTACTAACATGGGCAACCGTTGCACTACACCAATAGCCAACTCCTCCCTGGTTAGATCCAAACACAAACTAATCAGCCTGGAAATCCACATTTCTCCCACCCCACCCCCTCCCCACAAAGGTGACCACCATGAAAAACTTCTCCAAAGCCAACTTTGGGCTCCTAAAAACAGAGGTGGCTAACTTCATGGCACCCATGCAATTGGAGAATAGTTGCATGACCACCAAATCATACACCAATGCACTGCACAAACATGTAGAAAAATGCATGGATCTCGCCATACCCAATAGAGCCAAGACACTCTCCTCCAAAAAAAGTAAGCCAATATGATGGTCCCCTGCCATAAATAAACTCTACAAAAGAAGGAGGAAACTAATGTAGAGTAAGGTGAAGTTCCAAGACTGGAAAAACTCCATTATCAGCTTCAACAAAATCAAATCTTTTAATGCTAGCTACGAAAACAGAATTGCAACAGATAGTAAAGACAACTACAAGGCCTTCTATAGTTATGTAAAGAATCTCCACGGCAATACCCATATTTGCTCTGAGCTACTGCACAATGGTACCTCCTATACTGAGCCAATTTACTGGCTGACAGATTCAGTGCCAACTTTACCCCCCCAAAAGGACCAATCATGATGCCAACTGATTGCCAGGCACCCAGTATTACTGCTGCACAGGTTAAAACAGCATTGTCCAAGTCCAAGAATACAGCTTCTATGGGACCTGTCAGTATCCCTGGCTGTGTTCTGCATGAACTACAGAGTGAACTGGAAGCTCACTTGTGTGCCCTGTTCAATCGCAGCCTCACCTCAGGCTTTGCCCCTACTGAATGATGCACTGCTACAGTCATCCCTCTCCACAAAGGATGAGCGACTACAGACCCTAGGAACTATTGCCCCATTAGCCTGACAAGTGTGATATGCAAAGTTATGGAATGCATCATCATGGACATAATAAACAAGGATATAGGGAATCTCCAAACTCTGGATCCCACACAGTTTGATTTTGTGAAGAGTAGATCATTCCTGCTCAACTTGGTCGATTTCTTTGAGTCAGTCTCCAGAGCTGTGGGTGAAGGCAAGGTGGTTCATACAGCCTACCTTGATCTGGCCAAGGCCTTTGATACCATTCTCTAATCAGGAATTATAGAAAAACTCACTAAGCTAGGTGTCAACCCCTATATCACTAGGTGGGTTGCAAACTGGCTCACAGATAGAACCCACAGTGTGAAAATAGCTAACTCCAAGTCAGTCAACGTACCCAACACTCTAGTCTTGGGTGACTCTATAGTCAGGCACACTGATGTTCCACTCACTAGACATAACAAGGAGAAATTTACTGTCAACTGCCTGTCAGGTACCAGGATCCACCACATAATGCATGCACTCGGGTCACTCCACAATAAGTACAAATATGACACTGTCATTGTCCATGATGGTGTGAATGACCTGAGACATACCTCCCTGGACTACATGAAAAGAGACATGGAGGAGCTCTCCGATCTTGTATCCCAGGCAGGTATGACCCTAACCCTGAGTAGCATCCTGCCATCACCCAGAATGATACCACAGTACAAGGACAAAATGATTGACTTCAACAATTGGCTAAGCTTCTGGTGTCATTCTAAGGGGATCCAGTATTTGTCTGCCTGGGATGACATGATTGACAGTCCACGATGCTTTGCCAGAGATGGCCTGCATCTGTCACCCTTAGGATTCCGGATACTGGCTAAGGCTCTTGCCACCCCTATAGTGCCTTTTTTAGGCAAAGTTCAAATGACAAATTCACCACTGTAACAGGTACAAGCAAGCAAAATCTGAGGGTAATGCTACTCAATGCTAGAAGTCTAAACCTCAAAATGCACTCACTCGAGGCACTCCTTAAAATGGAGAACATTGACATCTGTGCAGTGACAGAGACCTGGTTCAAAGCTCCAGAGAGCACCCCTGGATTACCAGGCTTCAATTCATACCACACCTTTCGGCCCCCTAACCCAGAAAGAAGCACTAAAGGCAGAGGCGTGTCCATATTCATTAAGGATATCCACACCTCCAGGCTAGTTGCACAGCATAATGCATCTGAGATTATCCAAGTGCAACTAACTCTGGGCAAGACCGCAATCCAAATTGTAGCTTGCTACAGACCCCCCACCATGCCCCAGGATTCACACTCCTCATTTCTTGATACACTGGAAAGTATTAGGGTACAACCCAACACCCTAATAATGGGCGATTTCAACTACCCCACCATTAACTTGGAAAACTACTCATGTACCAACTCTTTTGCTCAACGTTTTCTAGAATTCATAAATTCCAACGCCTTGGATCAACTTATTCACACCCCCACCAGGGGCAGCAATATCCTAGACCTGGTCATTACCAACATGAGAAACCAGTGTTCCACACCAGAAGTCAATTCCTCGTTGGTCAGATCCGACCATAAGCTAATCAGCCTAGACATCCACATCCCACCCCCACCCCCAATTAGGGAAACCATTGTAAAAAACTTCTCCAAAGCCAACTTCACACTTCTTAAGACAGAAGTGGCAAACTTCATGACACCCATGCAGATGGACAATAGAGGTATGACTGCCGAATCCTACACAAATGCACTTTATAAGCACTTACACGAGTGCATGGATCATGCTATCCCTAATAGAACCAAGATGTTATCCTCCAAAAAAAGGAAGCCAATCTGGTGGTCCTCTGCCATAAACAAACTCTACAACAGAAGAAAGAAACTGTTGCAAAAAAGAGAAAAATCCCATGACTGGAGAAACTCCCTGGTCAACCTCAGTAAGAAGCTGAGATCCCTCATACAATCCTCCAAAGCTAGTTATGAAAACAAAATTGACACTGACTCTAAAGACAACCACAAAGCATTCTATAGCTATGTCAAAAATCTAATTGGGAACACTTTGATCTGCTCTGAGTTACAGCACAATGGCACTAAATATACAGAACCAACTGATATTGCCAACATCCTAGCAGATAGGTTCAGTGCTAACTTTACCCCCCTCTCACCCCCTAGAGGGCCCATCTCTATACCGGAAGAATGCAAAATTCCTATAATCACAGCTGCACAGGTAAAAACCACACTCTCCAAAGCCAAGAACACAGCATCCATGGGACCTGATAATATCCCAGGCTGCGTTCTACATGAACTACAGAATGAACTGGCACCCTACCTAAGTACCATGTTCAATCATAGCCTCACCTCAGGCTTTGTGCCCACTGAATGGCGCACTGCAACGGTTATCCCACTCCACAAAGGGGGAGCCATGAAGGACCCCGGGAACTATCGCCCCATTAGCCTGACGAGCCTGGTCTGCAAGGCCATGGAACATATCATCGTGGAACTCATAAACAAAGACACTAGTAATCTCCAAACTCTGGACCCTACCCAGTTTGGATTTGTAAAAGGCAGATCATGTCTCCTAAACCTGATTGACTTCTTTGAAGCAGTCACCAAAGCCATAGATGAGGGTAAAATGGTTCACACAGCTTATCTAGATCTCACCAAGGCTTTAGACACCATCCCCTACTCTGGAATTATAGATAAGCTCACTAAACTAGGTATAAATCCCTATGTCACAAGATGGGTTGCCAACTGGCTCATAGACAAAACCCACACTGTGAAAGTAGTGGATTCCAAATCCAACATCAGACCAGTGACAAGTGGAGTACCACAGGGTTCAGTCCTGGGTCCTCTCCTGTCTGGTATCTACTTCTCTGAAGTGCAGGCCAACACAGAAGGTCTTTGGCTAACAAAGTTTGCAGATGACTGCAAACTAGGAGCCATAATCAAAACTCCTAATGATGTGGACAAACTACAAAAGGGCCTCACTAAGACAGATACCTGGTGTCAAAGCTATGGCCTGAAGCTCAATGCCAAAAAGTGTATTGTCATCCCCTTTGGTAAAAACTCTGTACCCATGAACTACCACATAGCTGGTAGTCTACTTAATGCCAAAAATGTGATAAGAGACCTTGGGACACAGGTGGACAGTAGTCTCTCCTTTGATAAACACACCGCCACAGTGGTCAGAAAATCCTTCTACGTGGCTCATCTCATCACAAAAGGATTCTCATCCAGAAAAAAAGAGGTCATTGTTCTCCTCTACTCATCACTCATTAGACCCATTATAGAGTACAATGCTCCTTTTGGTATGTACCTCACAAGACATCTACAACAACTGGAAAGACCACAGAAATACCTCACAAAGAGGATTACTGGCCTCAAACAGATGCCCTATGCAGACCGTCTCAGAAAAACTACAGCTTTACTCCATCGCATATCGCCTACTCAGGGGCGATCTCTGCCTAACATACAAAGCTATGTCAAACCCAGAGCTGTTGGACATGCTCCACTTAAAGAAATCCCAATCCCTCAGAGCTACACGCTCTAGGGACCTAAACCTTGTCACCACAATAAACAGAACATGCTGGAGGGATAGATTCCTGTCCCAGAGACTTCCCATACTCTGGAACAGACTGCCTATCTATGTCAAACAGAGCTCCTCATTAGCACTCTTCAAGAAAAATCTTGATGATTGGATGGGAAATGGGAAATTCACCCCGTGGATCACTTCTGTGGCTCTGCTCGACAGGGGCACAGGAAAATAATTTTCTTGGGTGGCGAAAGCCAGGGTACATTTTTTGGCTAGGCTTGTATGGGCCCTTGGACCGATAGCCTAGTACCTACCTATGAACCTATGAACTTATGACTGCCGACCAGTCACGAGTGGACTCCCACAGGAATCGGTCCTGGGTCCTCTTCTGTTTGGTATCTACTTCTCAGTAGTCCAGGCCAACACAAAGGGACTCTTGCTGACAAAGTTCACAGTTGATTGCAAGTTGGGAGCCGTTATTAACCCCCCAAGTGATGCTGACATCCTACAGAAAGGCGTCACTTAGACCAATGACTGGTGTCAGAACCATGGCCTTAAGCTCAATGCCAAAAAATTTGTTGTCATCCCCTTTGGGAAAACACAGTTCCCATGAATTACCACATCAATGGTATTCCACTGAACACAGAAGGCGTTATAAGAGATCTTGGAACACAGGTTGACAGCAACCTCTCTTTTGACCACCACATTGCCACTGTAGTCAGAAAGTCCTTCTATACGGCACATCTCATTACTAAGGGTTTTGCATCCAGGAGAAAAAGAGGTCATTGTCTCCCTCTACTCTTCCCTCATTAGACCAATCATTGAGTACAATGCCCCATTTGGCATGTACCTCACTAGACACCTGCAACAACTGGAGAGACCACAAAAGTACCTCACAAAGAGGATCCTAGGCCTCAAACACTTGTCCTATGTGGACAGACTCAAAAAACTCCAACTATTCTCTGTCTCATATCGCCTACTTAGAGGTGATCTCTGCTTGACTTACAAAGCCATGTCTGACACAGCTATTTTAGAAATGCTACATCTAAAGAAATCCCAATTCCTCCACACCACACACTCCAGAGACCTCAACCTCATTACCGCAATCAACAGAACGTGCTGAAAGGACAGGTTCATAACCCAGAGACTGCCCATGTTATGCAACAGACTTCCAATACATGTCAAACAGAGCACCTCACTGGCCCTCTTCAAGAGAAATCATGATGAGTAGATGGGAAATAGAAAATTCACCCTGGGGATCACTCCAATGGCTCTATTCGACAGAGGCACTGGGAGCTAAGGTCGGGTGGCATGATTCCATGGTAATCCTATGGGCTAGGCTTGTAAAGGCTCTAGGGCCATTAGCCTAGTGCACACCTATGAACATATGAACCTATGAACAAAATGGTGCACCAGCACAGAGTGTTTGTAAAACCACATATGGCTTGACATATGTGCTGCATGCTAGAGTATGTATCTACATCAGGACCAAAGCATAGCATGCTTTTTCTTTTCAGCACGTGTTTGTCAATCAAAAGCTTTCCAATTGTATTCAGTTGTACAGTTTGTTTGATAAGTCACTAGTAGCAGATGTTATGCATAACATAATAAAAGCAAACAAACCAGAAATGCATGCATAAAGCCACTCTTTCCCTTAACCTTCAGTTGTTCATTATCAGATCATATTGCTCACTTGGCACATCCTGCCACAAGTGGCCTTAGAAAACAAGAACCCTGAACCAAGAAGAGTGAGCAAATATAGACACAAGTATGGGAAGGTGTTTAGCTCACAAAGAAACACCTAACAAGATCAAACCTCAACATAGCTGTTGGTACTACCTGTTTATCCAAGCCGTAATGGCATGACATCATCTTGTTCTACCTCCTAGCAATGCAAATTAATTGGAAATATTTAACCACTAGATACCTATTGCAATTTAAGTTTGGGATCCCTTTTCATTATTTGTTTTCAATCACTCAAAAGAATGCAAATTTGATGAGGGATACCACAGTATTGTGCTAGTGACTAAGCAAAGGCTTCTGGTTCATCTCATCTGACTGAAGTGGTAATAGTATTGTAGAAACAGTAACAAGATATATTGGACCATTAGATTTTCAGCCTGAAGAAGGCTGTTGGTTACTAAAAAGACGAAGTCTAGAGAAAGCATTCTAATGTACTAGACAGCTAAAAATGCCAAAGGTATGGAGTCTTACTTCCCTCAAACAAGTCGCAAACTATCATCTGAAGCAGTGTCACCATGGTGT
>NC_056737.1:964880938-964885938 GCF_019279795.1 Protopterus annectens
CTATTACTTTTCTTAAATAATGGCATAGTATAATGCCTGTTTACTGCCCTTCCACAGATGTCTGGCATCCGGCAGTTCTGATGTACTGCGCGCCTGCGCAGTACATCAGAGCTGTGCAAGCAACGGAGAAAGCAAGATCTCCATTGCTTTTTTAGTGTTTCGCTATGTTAAATGAGTTTAACATGGCGAGACAGTTAAAATAAGCAACGGACATCTCCGTTGCTTATCTTAACACTGTTTCGCTATGTTTAACACATTTAACATAGCGAACACTAAAAAGCAATGGAGATCTTGCTTTCTCCGTTGCTTTAAACACTGCCTCGCTATGTTAAATGGGTTTAACATAGCGAGACAGCTTTAAAATAAGCAACGGAGATCTCCGTTGCTTATTTTAAAGCTGTCTCACTATGTTAAACCCATTTAACATAGCGAGACAGTGTTTTAAAAAACCGAGTTATACTAATGGAAAAAGTCCGGCGACGGACCTTTTTCCATTAGTATAACTCGATTTACAACGGGCACGCTGGCCAATCAGCGTGCACGTTTTGGGGGGATCATGGTATAATACATGTGTTTCTGCATTGCCCCATCCCTATGTCAATCCAGTCATCATCACATTTCATGATACATGACCACCCCCATTCTTACCCCTACTTTTCCTCATCAGATACTGGTTATGTGCTCACACCCTATGCATGTTACTCAAAACAGCACAAAAAAACTTGAGTTATATATGGGGGAAGGTCACTCAAAACTGTATATACTTATCGGTTATATGCACTGTACTTAGCATATGGTTCTTCTTTTGTTTGAATACTACTAAAAATCTTTTTTTTTTTTGGAATGTGCACTGTTTTCAATATGACTTACTGTTGCATATTGCATTGCATCCTGTCTACAAATGTGTTGTATATTTGTTATCTCTTGAGTCCAGGTTGTGGCTGAAAAGGGCTTTGGGACTAGAAAACTTAAGGCAGTTAACAAACAAATAAATGCACACATAAAAATATGTAAATAATAATCCGTATGCAAAACTTACCTATCTTTAAAACTGCTATATATTCTGTGAATATATCACTACTTGTACTCCAGTCAATATTAATACTGCATTGTTAATGTTGCTATTAATGAATAAACACGTATTTATATTTCTTTTCCTCCTCGGGCCTTTTCTGACAAGGAGCTTTGTCCATTCAGACTTGCACAATAATCAAATGCACATAAACAAGCAAGCAGATCAGTAAGTATGACAACTTGACATTATGTGTCATTGCAGAACTGACTAGAGGTGAATCCAGATACAAATTATAGAAACACTGTTGAATTTAGGAGAGTCTGGGCTTTAATCTTCATGATTTATAAAGAGTCATATACAACAAAGTATTAACATTCATGTATGCAGTTATTAGGCATGCAGTCCAGGAGACCATTAAAGAGCCTAGCCCAAATTCCCCAAAACACTGTCTGGTTATGTGTGTTGGTCAAGCTTATACAGTAAATAAATGAAGGCTTAGGGAAACAAATGCTGTACAGATGATGCTTGTAACACCTTAGAGCCTTAGCTCTCTGTGCCAACCTCTATACAAAGACTGCAAAGTATCTGAACATATGCAAAGGGTTATTTTACAATTTTTTTTTGGTCCTTACCAGTGTTTTATGAATTTGTTTTTCATTTCTCTAAGTGTTTGCATATGCAAGCAAAAGATAACAAACACCAGCAATTTGAACTTTGACCTATCACATGTTCACCTAATACTCTCACAAAACTGCACTTAGAAAGGTGTTTTATTTCAAGACACTGATGTAGCCATAAAATTCATATTTTGATGAGTTTCTGAAATGAGCCTGTTCTGAGCTCTGTAACTTGTTTACATAGTCATGCTAAGATTTTTGATGTAGTAACTTCAGAATCATATAGTAGTATTTTTACGTTTCACCTACCGCTGCTAAGATTGCTTTGTGGTTGTAGCATGGACCAGAAACTAGGGAAGGTATAGTTGAGTTACAGCTCTGAATCTCAGCATTGCATTTCAGTACTGACCGAGAGGTATCAGTATTTCAACAGAGAGCATGTTTTCCTTTGGTGCAAAAGGCTCTGGGCTTTATTCCTACACCAAGTAGTTGGATTTGTTTTCTAAAAGTGACACCACATTGCATATAAGGGGTGTGATGTACTACTGAATGTGTTGTCCTTCAGATGAGAGGATAAACAGATGCCCAGGCTGCCTGAGTTGGTGGTAGCTCAGGGGGATGTAAAAGATCCCATGACACCGACTGAAAATGTAGGGGGAGTTCCCCATTGCCCTAAACAAATTTCTACCTAGTCAATATGAATATCATCTTGGGTTTCTCCTGGAAAGAGGCAATTGGCCTAGTGGGACTAACCTCGTCAACAAAGTGCAAATAAAAATTAACATGCTACTGGTTTAGAAGGTATATGCTCTTCTTAAAGGCAAGAAATGTCAAGCAGCTATGGGTTATATCATTAGAGAGAACAGTAGATGTTTATTCCAGTACTCATCTTGTAATACTACAAAAGGTAGATATTTTATTTCTGAGGTGCCTTTACCTGTGACTTTTATCTTGCTATGCTAGCTGACTGCTCAGTTACATGTTGAGAATGTCGTAACAAATAAGCGAACAGTGAAGTTTCACATATATTTATTTAAATTTCCACATAGGACTTTACAAACACAGCAAGCAAAGGAATGTCTAAATATTCAAAGGGCATAAAATGAACGTGAAACACACTGGTGCCCCTTTTCACTGCAAAATTAAAATTGCCATAGTTTTTTCTTTATTTTTCTAAACCTTCACCGATTATTACATTACTTAACACTTCTTTACCCTTTATAATCAAGTACTAATAGGTACATGTCTCCATTGTACAGCTAAATCCATCTATTTTCTGAACATTTTCCCTTTTAATGAAGAATGTATGACTTATATGAACAGTAAGAATTTTACACTTAAGTGTTGCAACTAGCAGCCAAAACGCTGTAGTGTACAAGAATAATGGCAAACACAAATATAAAATATGCCCAATATAAAACCGTTCTCTGAAGTATTACTGAACAAAAACACACCTGCTGCTTAGAGATGCTAAAATATGCATAGGAATATAATATGAATGTAAGTTGCATTTTGTGATGGAAACTGAAGATTTAAAACTTTGATTTCAAGTACCAGAGGAAAGAAGCAATGCAACTTTGTTGCTGTTCTTAAACTACAGTAACTCCAGTCTTGAACGTCCTTGTTCACTGATATCACTACAACTGATGTGCTATTTAAAAATCTGAACACAGAAAAAAATGGTAATATGTTATCAGAAATTTCAAGGTTGTCAATAGTCTCCCTAGCACTACCACACTGTCATAAGTCTTGTCTTATAAAGCATCTTGCCATCTGTTTGCTAACACCTTATGTAGCGTACAGCTATTCTCTTCCTAGGCCATCTTTTGTATCTGATTCTTGGCTAATTCCTTCCCTAAGGAAAAGTAGGTCACCTGGTGATTTATGGTTTTGATAATTCTTAACCCCAAGCCTGCAATGTGTGCACTTATCTTTCTCTTGTCCATCATGTCTCTTGAAATCATCTCACAATTTAGTAGGTTCAAAAGCATCAAAAAGCTTATTCTGCTATGAAAGACAATCTGTTAATTGCGTGCTTTTCTAAAGATTGAAGAACAGCCACTTTGCTCGACTCTAAAAGCAAACCAACAATCTCTATTTTTCCAAAACATTCTTAACATGACATATTTGCTAAATCATTAGATTATAAACCTGATTCTTGGAATATCATGTTGCACCCAAAATCCTTCACAAAGATCAAAAGTTAATAGTGCATCAACAGCCTCCTGCAGATTTAAACCTGCCATAAATAACTTATGAAAAATAGTGAGAACATTCAATACTTTCAGCATATTATACACTTTGATTGCAAATAGCCCTCAAACTCAAATACTTTCTTTGCTGAATTGAGTTTTTTTTAATAGTGGCAATTGACTCATATCATCAAATAAATATGACTTTAAATCAAAGGGCACATAATTATACTACCTGTTACTTGTCAGCAGAGGACATGCCATAATTGTTGATACAAAAATAAAAAAAAATCACTGCAAAATAGTTAAAATTTGACTGTTCCCTTGAAATTCTTTATCTTCTCCTACAATAGCTTTCTTAATTAATGTATTTTATTAATGCAAACACCACCATGCAATTAAGATCCATGGTCTTAGTACCCAAACCACATCTGTGGTGAATTGTGAATGTATAAACACATGCTGTTACATAAGAAAGATATCTCTACTAAATCATTACATTGGAAAATGTTCCTTTACAATAGACTTATTTCAAAACATTAAGCCTTATTTTCAGTAAATAATCCATTGTATAATGCTAATAAATAATTAAATGCCAGAAATTATGTTCTTAATTAAATCTAAAATCACTGTAATTTATCCAATCCATGTTAACTATCCTACGTAGGCTGCAGTAGTTATGAGTAAATCTATAGTTAACACTATCAACTAGTGTGTATGTGAGACATATTCATAAACAGACAAACAAACAGACAGATACACGCTTTCCAATTTCTGGCATTCTTTACTGATTGCTGTGCAGGGTGATAACTTTTTAATTATGTGGAATTTTCTTATGAGCTTTTCAGGGTAGTCATCTCATGGAATCCTCTGTCAAACTTTAATCTGTCGCTATAGATCTAAATGTGTAAATGATTCGCAGACATTTTTAAAAATCATATTTTTGGATATAAGTTTTAAAAAGTCACTGTGTTATTCAGATGATGATATTCCATAGATAGCATGATGAAAATGCTAAGTTTTGGCAGAGGTATAAGTATTTGTTAAAATAATATTAAAATAATTTTTGATATTTTGTTGAGTTTCTAGAAGAAGGAATGTGCTTTGTTTTTATTGTAGGCAATGTTTGTTCTATTGGAACCTTTTCCTATTTTAATAGAGCAAAAGAATGTGAAA
>NC_056737.1:965190938-965280938 GCF_019279795.1 Protopterus annectens
TATTGCTGCATTATAAAGCTTTACTGCTCATTGATATTGCCTTCTTTGTGCATGTTTGAATGTCAAAACTTTCTTCTGTTGAGTTCTGGGGAAGAGGGTGACTATATGTTTTTATTGCATGCATATCTCACCTTGCTTTATTGCTAACTGGTGCACTGTTGAAATAATTTTTTTATGGTTGTGCTATCGCCTTTTGATTCTAGATGCGTCACCTAGAATAAAATCTGTCCCTCTTGCCACCTTGGTGTGTTGGGCCCATAAGGGTGTCACCAGAGTCAGGTAGGAAGAAACCCATATCTCTTCAGCTACACCTGTGGGTGCACTACATTTGGAGGCTGGTCCGGGATTGCCAGTACTGCCTTGGACTCCACTCTATTCCCCTGTATGTGTGGAAAGCAAATCCAGCAGAAACATGAACCCAGAAGCTGCAGTATCACTGCCCATAAATACTATAGGGCCTGAAGTTTTGAATGCTTTGGGAAGTATTGTAGAGAAATGTTTAAAGTCTACACTACACAGTCATTAACAGGGTTTGGCTACCGCAAATTGCGTTTTTTTTTTCTGGCAAACAACCCACACCTCAGGGAGAGGAAGATTTTGAATCCTGGATGGATCAGGCCTCATAAGTCCTATAGGAGTGGGATATCCCAGAATCTCAGAAGAAGCAGCAGATAGCTGAAAGTCTAAAGGGGTTAGCTGCGGATATCATACACAACCTAAAGATGGGTAAGCAAGATTGCACAGCCAAGGACTATTTAGGAGTACTGCAGGATGTGTTTGGAAGGACCAAGAGGGCTGCTAACCCTCTGTATCAGTTTGAACATACATACCAAGAAGTTGATGAGAAACTATCTGATTACATTAAGTGATTAGAAAAAATGCTCCACCAGCTCATCCTAAAGAAGGGGGTGGATCTGAAAGTAGCTGACAAAGTACAGATCGGACAACTTTTACAGGGAGCTCAAGCTATGGACCCCATTGTGTGGAAAATGAGGATGAGAAATAGGGAAGAGACCCTAACTTATGCTCAGTTGGTTAAAGAGGTGAGGGAAGAGGAAGCCTTGTTAGAAGCCAAATCTCAGTGTTCAACAGCAACTAAAACAGTGAGTGAACACCAGCAGGAGCCTATAGCCATGCTCACTACTCAAACAGGAGTCATGGACCAGAGTGTCCGCAATGTAGAGGTGTCACAGTTGCAGATGCAGGTGTCTTTCCTGACCAATGACATATCTCAAGTCACCAGGACAGTTACAGAATTGCAGAAAGCCATGGTAACTTTAGCTGAAGAGAGGAATACATCAGCTTGAACCTCCATGAAAGGACTCAGGGAAGAACCAACTCAGCCAATGCTAAGAGTTCCTACTGGATTTTGTTTTCACTATGGAGATGCAGAGCATATAAAGTGACAGTGTCCTAATGCAGAGAACTTGAAAAGAGTGAACAAACTATTATTGTCTAGTGCAATGCAGGGAAACATCAAAGGGCCTCATTGAAGGAGCCAGCTGAGTGCCCAGTTACAAAGAGCTCCATAAAATCTAACATCAAAAGACAGCATCTTGGATCTCCTTTTCACACTAACTCTTGTAATAGAGAGAGAGACTACCTACTATGCACACTTCTAGCTCATCTGAGGTGAACAACCAAATTGGAATGCCATCTCAGCCAAAATCTCATCATCTCAGACTGCAAAGCATTACTGAGCAAAAGTCTTTTCCGTTAAACTGGCAATGTCAACTGGTGGTACCTCAACCACATCCTGACTGTCGTACAGCTGAACAACACCGGAAACAGAAACTACCCGATGGCCTATTGGGACCATCCCCTGTTGTGTCAGTAAAAATAGGAGTGTCTAGTAAAGCATTATTGGATACTGGTGCACAAATCACCATTCTGTACAGTGACTTCTACAAAAATACTTAAAGCATTTGCCACTTGAAAAGTTAGAAGATTTGGAGATCTTGGGGCTAAGTGACACAAAGTTTCCTTATAATGGCTATGTCTCACTCAAGTTAGAATTTTCCACTTCAGTTGTTGGGTCAACAGAAGTTTTTGAAACACTCTCTGTTGTGTGCCGCAGGCCAAAAGGAAAGATTCAGCATTTATTTTAGTGGGGGCAAATACTGACATCATCAGAAGAATGCTAATGCCTCAGTTGACCCAGGAACACCCAGCACTGCATCCTCTCCTGAGAAGAGTAGCCCTAGGAGACCTGGAGGACTTAAGAAAACATTTGGAAGAACTAAAAGCCGCAGGGAAAATTTGAGAGTCAAGAAGTCCATATGCCTCTCCCATTGTCATTGTCAGGAAAAAGAATAGGTCAATTCACATATGTGTTGACTATCATACTCTGAATCAGCGAACCATTCCCGACCAGTACACAACTCCCTGGATTTAAGATGCTCTAAATTTCCTGGTGGGTAGTAAGTGGTTCAGTGTGCTAGACTTAACGAGTGGATACTATCAAATCCCTATGCACCCAGAAGATATACTCCACAGAAAGAAACTACCTTGCACACAAGTTGGAATTCCTTGCCTTAAAGTGGGTGGTAGTAGACAAGCTGCATGACTATCTCTATGGGGCTGAATTTGAAGTGCAGGCTGACAACAATCCTCTGACATGCATCCAGACCACTGCAAAGCTAGATGTTATTGGCCACAGAGGGATGGCAAATCTATGCAACTATAATTTCAGTTTGAAATACCACCCAGGACATGCAAATGGAGATGCTGATGGTCTGTCCAGAAGACCTCAGGGAGATTTACACCCAGATGATGAATTGGTGGAAATTCCAGCACCAGGGGTGAGAGCTATGTGTCAGATTGCAACCTGCTATCAACACACTGAATGTTGGGCCCAGAAGTTGGGTCTGTCTGCAGCAAGCATACCCCAAGCTTACTGTAATCTGGTCACTTTGCAGGCTTCATTGCTACCAGCTTTGAGTAACAGTGACCTCAGGAGCAATCAAAGAGAAGACCCTTTAGGTCAGCTGGTGGTAGCTGTTTTAGAGAAGAAACAAGTTAATATGCTTTGCATGGATATTCATCCTCTGGCAAGACTTTTGGCCAAAGAATGGGACAGACTCCAGATACAGAATGGACTAGTGTATAAGAGATCTTCTAGTGCACTCGGCAGTGAAAAATGGTAATTGTTGTTTCCTCAGAAGTATAGAGAAGTAGTACTCTGGTCATTGCATGATGAACATGGTCATCTTGGTTATGACAGAACTATGGGTCTGGTACGAGACAGGTTCTACTGGCCATGCATGAAGCAAGATGTCTTTGTTGCATTCAGAGAAAGACTCTGCCAACCAGAGCTGCCTCATTGGATCAAATGAAAAGTAGTGGACCCATGGAACTGGTCTGTATAGATTTTCTATGCATTTAACCAGATGAAGGCAGGATCAGTAATGTGCTGGTGGTGACAGACCACTATAACAGGTACTCTCAAGCATTTCACACTCGCGATCAGAAAGCTATTACAGTGGCAAAGCTACTAGTTGAGAAGTTATTTGTACACTATGACCTTCCAAAAAGGATACAGTCTGATCAAGGATGTGATTTTAAGAGCAAGCTTGTCCATGAACCACTCACTCTGTTGGGAGTCCAAAAAAGTCGCACAACTCCTTATCATCCTCAAGGGGATCCTCAGCCTCAGCGTTTCAGCAGAACTTTACTAGACATGTTAGGGACACTATCTGCTGAAAAGAAGAGTCAATGGAGAAGACATGTAGCCACAGTGGTGCATGCTTGCAGCAGTACTATAAATTTTGCTACAGGATTCTCGCCTTACTTCCTAATGTTTGGAAGAGAAGCTCGTCTTCCTGTTGACATCACCTTTGGAGTCACAGCTGATGATACACCAGTGCGATCTCACGGCAGTTATATGGAGAGACTCAAGGAGAACCTCAGACAGGCTTATGAGCTTGCTGAAAAATCAACAGGACAAAGACATCAGCGAAACAAGGCTCACTATGACAAAAAAGTAAAGATGCATGACTTACAGCTAGGGGACATAGTTCTTTTAAGAAATTTGGGACTACAAGGAAAGCATAAACAAGCTGACCATTGGGGATCTGAGATTTACATAATTTGTTCTCAGCTACCTAATATCCCTGTCTACCAAGTTCGCCCTGAGGGGAAAGAAGGACCCATTAAAACCTGACACTGAAACAACTAAATGCCTTTGGCAAAATCAGTGAGACTCATGAATCAGGAACCCAGAATGGCTCACTGGAAGCCTAAATCAAGGTGATCCCAAAGGTTAAGGTGGAGAGGAACTATCCTCTCCAATATTCAAGAGCCTATGCTTCCTCCTGCTGAAGAAGAGGAGGACAGTGATGATGACTGGGGTTTCAGTGGGCTTTTTTATGAGGATGTTCAAGACCCCGTGGACTGTAATCTCAATGTAAATGCACCAGAATTTGTTCCTTGTCATTTTGAGCAGCCCAGACCTAACAATAGACTTAGTAATGTTTCTGTGCTGCTTGCAGAACCTGATACTGATGGAGGCCCTGCTATGCAAACTTCAGATAATAGTGATGAGGACAGTCTTACTGTTATGGAAAACGAAAGTGGAAGTTATACAAGAAGAGATCTTAGAAGTTGACAATATTCCTACTGAAGAACTAGACATTGAATGTGATGTGAGTGACAAGCCTTCCGAGCAAAATTCCTTAGCTGTCTCTTCTGAACCAAAACTGCAGAGACTGATTCGGCCCACACAGAGACTTACATATAACAGTTTGGGATATAATACACAGGAACCTGTGACCACAACTCATTGGTAGGTCTGTGCTCAAAATCCCTATGCCTCCTACTCCAGTGGTGACACCCCACCCAAAGTTAAGCATAAGGCTGATTACCCTTGGTGGAATGTAACTTTTAAATGCAAAAATATTGTTCAGTTAAGTAGACAATATGCCTAATGAAGAACTAGACATTGAATGTGATGCGAGTGACAAGCATTCCAAGCAACATTCCTTAGCTGTCTCTTCTGAACCAAAACTGCAGAGACTGATTCGGCCCCCACAGAGACTTACATATAACTGTTTGGGACATAATACACAGGAACCTGTGACCACAACTCATTGGAGGGTCTGTGCTCAAAATCCCTATGCCTCCTACTCCAGTGGTGACACCCCACCCAAAGTTAAGCATAAGGCTGATTACCCTTGGTAGAATGTACCTTTTGAATGCAAAAATATTATTCAGTTGATGGTACATTAGTGTTTGTAAATATTTTTTGCTAATCTACCTTTAACTTGGTGGAATAGTTTCTGCTAATCTACCTTTAACTTGGGGGGACCCAATATTTTCAAGTAGGGGAAAAGTGTAGCTCCCACTGTATTTCATGTAGAAGTAATAGACTGTAGTTTCCCATTACATCAGAAGGTGGAGCTCCTTTTCAGGAATATAAAAGACAATTTTGAAAGTGAAAGAGGAGACTGGAACACTAGCTGAAGGAGGGAAGACTGAAACATGGAGATGAAGGGAAAAAAGGGCCTTGCAGCATGACTGGATTTTCTTTTCTAGTGTTTGGGACAGGGAAGTGAAGTAGCAGATTATGTCTGTCTCTTGCTGAAATCCTGGATGTAGTATTTTGTGGAATCAGGAGAAAAGTCTGTAACCAGTAGTTCCATGCCTGCTATGATTCAGCAAGAATAGGAGTTTCCTTGGGCCTAGTACCGAGAAGCCATAGATGATTACCAGAGTTCTGGTAGGTGATTTTCTTCTTTTCTTATCAGAGGAACCATAGCGCCTGGTCACTAGGATAATCTTGACAGATTGTTGAGAGGCTTTGGCAGTCATTTTTATAATTTTATAAGATTGTGGTCCCCCCAAAATGCTTTGTGGATTACAAATAACTGGGATCCATATGAGCTTCAACTTGGGCCCCGTCATGCCGGCAGCAAGACTGTAAATAGTTACTGGCCAGTGAACAGGGTATAATAGAGTGTTTCATAGTTGATCTGTTTAGAATTGATCAAGGGGCTAGAGGGTGTTAGTGCTGCTGAATGACATTGCATTCTCTCATATTTGTATTGTGACACTATAAATCTTTATTGTTCAATGATAATGCATTTTGTCTTGTTAGTACTGCTGCCTTAAAGAATCTTTACTGCTCAATGACATTGCATTTCTCATATTTGTATTGCATTATAAATCCCCATTGTTCAATGACATTGCATTTTGCTCGTGTTAGTACTGCTGTCTTCAAGAATTTTGCTGCTCAATGACATTGCATTTTCTCATATCTGAATTGTATTATGACTGTTTTATTGCTTAATGACTTTGCATTTTTTTTGTATTTGTATTGCTGCATTATAAAGTTTTACTGCTCATTGATATTGCCTTCTTTGTGCATGTTTGAATGTCAAGACTTTCTTCTGTTGAGTTCTGGGGAAGAGGGTGAATGTATGTTTTTATTGCATGCATATCTCACCTTGCTTTTTTGCTAACTGGTGCTCTGTTGAAATAATTTGTTTATGGTTATGCTATCACCTTTTTATTCTAGATGTGTCACCTAGAATAAAATATGTCCCTCTTGCCACCTTGGTGTGTTGGGCCTATAGGGGTGTCACCAGACTCAGGTAGGAAGGAACCTATATCTCTTCAGCTACACCTGCGGGTGCGCTACATATTGTTATGGGATGGTTAAAAACGTAGGTTTCCAGACTATTCCATATTTTGTAGAACACATAAAAATGTACAATAGATTGTGCTGATGATCTTTTTTTATTTCTGATGTTTCTATTGAAAGAGTAGAACAGTTTATTTAGGAAGTGAATAGCAGTGTTGATTTCTTAACCATTACTTTGGGTGATGCAGGTAACTCTGTTTCTTTTTCAGATGTTGTTAGTTGGAATGAGGTTACGAAAAGGTTTTCTAGTATAACATCTATTAAAAAAACTTGCTTTTCCAATAGTTACCTGCACTATTGAAATCTCCACCTCATTTATATGAAGACAAATATTCCAAGGGGTCAGATGATTAGAGCTTCGAGGCTAACCACTGACCAAGGCAACTTCTTAAAAGCTATTGATGAAATTGTCAAAATGTTCTTAGAGGCTATCAGGTTCTGAGCAGATCTGAGTGCTTCTTATGAGACTGCGGACATTTGTGAAGAAGGCATTCTGATTGTCGTTAGTAGATCTGGCCAGTTTAGACTAAAAGTTTGCTTTGGAGGATTTCACTAGTACTCTTATTTGCTTGTTCAGGTTAAGGAGAGATTGCTTCAGATTAGGCACCTGCTCCTTCTTTGTCCTAGACAGCATTTTTTTTCCTTTTATTACAGAGTTTATTTATTGCAGATGTCCACCAGACAGGTTTACTCTTCCTTGAGGAAGATGAATTTGTCCTGTTGGATATTACTGATTCCATGCAGCTATATAAATGCTTGTATAGTTCTTTGGTGTAGGTTTGGACATTTGTACCAGTTCTTAGGGAGGGGCATGGGGTGTGAAGACATTTATACGTTCCCTCAGAAGGTTGTAATCAGCTTTGGAGAAATTTTTAAGTTTGACCCTAGCAAGGGGGTTGGGGGAGATGGTGACTTTGAAAGTCACCACTTTGTGGTTGGATCTTACCAGGGAGGACAACACAGTAGGGATGCTGCAGTAGTTACTCGTGTTGGTTAATACAAAGTCCAAGATATTATCATCTCTTGTGAGGGTGTCAACCAGCTGTTCCAAGGCATTTGCACTGAGGAAATTAAGGAATCTCTGGGCATTTGTGTTTTGCCATGAGCAGTTCATCCAGATTATGGCTGGATAGTTAAAGTCACCCAGGATCAGGGTAAAGGGTTGCATCTTGATAGATTCAAAGAGGTCCAGATAGGTGGAGTGGTTATTCTGAGTCAAAGTTGTGGGCCTGCAGCCAGCTATGATTTGAATAAGGGTCTTGTCAACTGTCAGCTGCACCTGGAGTGTCTCCTCTGCATCATACTGTTTCACCAGCCTGGAGGTGTGTTTGTCTTTAATATATATTGAAATGCCACCTCCTTTTGCTTTGCTGCCCACAGTTTGGGGTCTGAATGTATGATAGGATGAGTAACCTGGTATGGCTGGTGTACTGAAGACAGCTTTTAACCAGGTTTCTGTGACTGCACAAATGTCAGCATCTTCTGGGGTTAAGAATGCTTGCAATGAGTGCAGTTTCATGTTTACACTCCTAGTGTTTAGCAGCATGACCTTTAATTTGTATTTTGATGAACTTTTCATGTTGATAGTTTTGACCTCATGGCATTGCCTAAAAATGGTGCTATGGGGAGGCAAGACCTTTGCCAGAAGCCTGAAGCCCAAGGGAGACAGGCTCAGGCCACCTCTGGCAAAGCCTCATGGTCTGTCAATCATGTCTTCCAGGCTATCAGGTACTGGATTCCCTTGGAATGACACCAGAAACTAACCCAATTGTTAAAATCAATAATTTTATGTTTGTATTGAGGCATCATTCTGGGTGATGGTAGAATGCTGCTTAAGGTTAGGGACATACTTGCCTGGGACACATATTCAGTGAGCTTGATCATGTTTTTCTTCATATAGTCTAGGGGGTACATCTTAAGTAATTTATGCCAACATGGACTATGACAGAGTCATAACAGTACTTGTTGAGAGACTTGAGTGCATGTGTGATGCGGCGAATTCTGGCACCTGACATACAACTAACCATGACTTTCTCCTTGTGAGGGACACATCTGTTTGTATCATAATGAAGTACCCTATGACTAATATGTCGAGTTTATGGTTAGGCCTTAGTGGCTGTGAGACACAGGTGTGTGGACCATGTATGGTATGTGGTGTGGTGGACTGTGGAGTTTGCTTGTGTGTTTGCCTTGTAAGTCTCTTTAGTTTGGGTATATTTTTGTTAAGGACCTCAACATGTGTGGGTGTATGTTGTGTAGGTGTGGGTTGTCTTTGAGGTATAGTATTTGTGTTGACAACCTTCTCAGTGTCAGATATACTGACTTGTCAGGGAGATAGCGTAGATTCTAGGTTATTAATATAATTGCATCTCTCACAAATTGTGTTCCTAGGTGGTAGTAGTAAAGGGTTGTCTATATACATGAGACATTTGCTACACTGTCTCAGGATGCCCATATCAACCAGACAAAGTAATGAAATGCAGTTAATCAGTAAATTGATTTAAAACAGTGGAAATGTGATAAATAGCTATAAGGTGCAGATAAAAAAATGACAGGCAACTGCAAATGCAACAAAATAAGTGAAAATAAATGAAAAAGCACTTAGATTGGTCTTAGAGTCTCAGGAATTTTGAAAACGTCCCAGAGATTATGCACCTCAGCAGAACCTGGTTCCAAGAAGCCCAAACTGGCTCAAACATGGGATTTAAATACCACAAAAAATAGAAGATTCTAGTAACACTGAAATCTAGCCAATTCTGCTAGCTCATGCTTTCTTTACCAATCATCCTGTGCAAGACAAGGTCCAGACAGCCCTGCTACTCTCACTAGCAGAAATGATAGGCCCCACCCAGCACAAGATGGCTGCCAGAAACACAGAAGGCAAACACAAGATGGCTGCCAGAAACACAGAAGGCAAAAACAAACAGCTCTGGATGCAGCAAACCTGTGTCCAGACTATGCTACTCAATGTAAGGGTTAAGAATACACTAAAACTCATAGAAAAAGCACATATTAACCACTTACAGACAAAACCAGACATCACAGTATGAAAAAATACAGTTAAACCATAATGAAATGCAGTAAAATGCAGTTAAACAGTAATGAATTGCAGTAAATAGCAATGAAAAACAGTTAAACAGCAATGAAATGCAGTTAATCAGTAAATTGCTTTAAAACAGTGCAAATGTGATAAAGTAGCTGCAAGGCACAGATAAAAATGATAGGCAAGTGCAAATGCAATAAAATAAGTGAAATAGATGAAAAAAAAACACTTAGACTGCTCCAGAGCCTCAGGAATTTTGTAAAACATCTCAGAGATGATGCTCCTCAGCACAGCCTGGTTTAAATAAGATCTAACCCTCTTAAAACTGGCAAGTGTGAGAAAAGGTGATATATTACTCTCTGTAAATAACAGCAATCATTATAGCAATATGCTTCTGCTATTTCAGTAAATGCACTACTCAAAATGCCTTATTCTGTCAACTTTCCAAATTAATAGTATCAGTACTTTTAAAATGTCCCTAAATGTCCCTAATCTGGGGTTTTTGTTCAGATTATTTTTCTCTATGGTTTCCAATGCCTCATAAGGCCACTTTTCCTCGAAGCACTCTAATTTACAAAGTACTATAACACGGTTGTCACCCTTCTTTAAGATTGAAACTACCTTTACAAGACAGAAGTATACTGGTGGTTTTGTTCTATGTGGGAAAGAAGCACTTAAATTACCTAGGCCTCATATGTCAATTGTTTTTTCATTAGTTATTTTCTTTCCTGGGTGAAGCATGTAGATGCAAATGACCTGAGACTTACCTCCCTAAAAAGCTATTTAATCCTCAGAAGAACAAATGCAGCATGCAAGAGATGTACATACACAATCCCCCAGATTCACTAATCTTCCATGCAGGACTGGCTTAGTCCTGCATGGAAGTGCCCGTTTAGGGGCAGGATGGCAGTGCGCCATGCATATTAACAAGGCACTCTGCCCAAGCTCCTAGGTTTACATGGAGCGTGTAGAAGTGCAGGGGGCATGTCTGAGAGCAGAGCTCTCAGAATAAACATGCCCCTGCAATGTAGAACAGCAGAAGGTGCTAAGAAATGAGCGAGATCGCTCACAGGTGCCCTCATATCCCCACCAACAGTCCCCAATGTATGCAATAACAGCAGTACATAAAAATCAAATGAAGAAACTCCTTTATTTTTATTTTAAAAATCCGCATGCAGCTAACTGTAGGTGCGCGGTTGTGCCCATCGCTTAGCTACAGTTAAAGCAGCTTAAAAGGCTGAAGAGGATAACAAGGAAGATATATGCAAATGAAGCAGCACAGCAATAGTGTGGTGGGCAGAGCATTCATCTAACGAGCAGGCATTCCTGGTTCGAGTCCCATTGCAGCACAATCTATTTTACATGGCAAAGCACGTTATAATCAATATTTATGTTGCAAAAACCCACAAAAAATATATATTTATAAAATGGAGTACAGCAGGAAATGCACATGTGAAGTGTCAGTGTCATAATGAATAAGGCACTAACTAGTAAGCAGGTTTAAGCACAAATAAGTAGTAGTACGCATATGTAAGCACTAGTAAGCGTGTTTAAGTGCATTTGTGCAGGGGTAAGCATTGCCTACATAGATTAAGCAAAGTAGAAGCTAAATGAGTGTAAGAAACTATAACCAGAAGTAAGTACTGCTTAACTCCACGGAAACCTGCGCAAACCCACTTACAACTGCTTTAAAGTGCCTTAACCACTCTGTATCCAATGGCCCATGTTCTGCTCAGCAACAAAATAAAAAGCTTCTGCAAGGCTCAAACCCAGGACCCTGCACACCATAGACAAAGTGATTTACCACTAAGCCATGCCAGATTTAAATAAACCTGATGTTTTCAGAAACATAACCTTCAGTCCAGGCATGCAACAGTACAGAGAATGTATACCAACATCTAGATGCATGTGGGTGTAAATATATTAATATCTAAACAGATGCAACATATCTATATATGTATATATATATATATATATATATATATATATATATATATATATATTTCTAAAAATATATACATATAAATTAATATATATGAACATATATACATGCAAATGCCTACATCGACACATATATGTCTACACCTATACGTCTACATATACACAGCAAGTTACATATTTGTACACAGATATATATCTATGTAGGTATACACAGACATAGTTATATATATGTAAGCAGATATATATATATATATATATATATATATATATATATATATATATATATATATATATATATATATATGGCCATACATCTGTAGATAGCAATGGCAAATTAACAAAATCACATATGCCCACATGCACCATTAATAGAGATGGGAGGCCTCACATACTATACATCTTGTATGAGTAGGCATCCCACCCCTACAGCCAAACACATCCACCCTGCAATACAGTACCAGGTGTTGCAGATCCCATAACCAGGACCTGACACAACATGGGCACAAAATGTTAACAGTACTACATCCCACCTGTATGATGTCAGGCTGGTATTGGTAACATATCATGCAGTACAGTCTGCCTCCCATAGGAAACATAAAATGTGGAAGCCATCAACATCCCCAGGATACAGATACAGAGACAGATATGCAGATACAGATATATACACACACACACACACACACACATATATATATATATATATATATATATATATATATATATATATATATATATATATATATATATATATATATATATATAGATATACATGTGACTACACATACACACACAGGTATATGTACAGTAAGATACATATGTAGAAGGTGCACACAATATGGAACAGCCACTATACCTACAGTTAACACCTGAACAACTGGACACTGTATGAGCCACCCATACAAATGACAATCGCTGCCTGCAACATATACCCACAGAGAGGTCATAGGAAAAAACACTACACACAGGTTTGCAGAAATGGAAAACCTTTAATTGTGTACTATTACAGTTCTATATGCCATATCATATAGCTGTTCAGACACTGACATCCATATAAACACAGTAATACAACTGTGAAACAGTTATACTAATACAGTAGTCTGGAAAGGTTCACAACTGTTGCTGTCCAGGCCAAGCCCTTCAAATTGTACAATAGTGAGGACAGACTGGGCCACAGGATACCAAGCAATTAACAGTTTTTAATGCAGGTGTATAGTTCATCAGCCTCTATCTACACTCTGTACAAAATCATTAGGTGGTAAAGATGTCATGTGACCAAATAGATTGTAACTGTTACATAACAAGGCATAACTGACACCATCACAAGCACACTGACAAACAGAACAGTCTGTATGGCAGGAGGCAGTAGGCTTGCATTAACCCAATTTATGTAAGTAATATAAATATAGGTGAAGTATACGGTACTGTACATCCAGATACCTTAAGGCAGCTCACCCCTGATACCCCCACATTTTGTGACAGCCTAGGTCATTTATGGTGTCCCCCCCCAGACTCAATAATACAGGGCCATATACCACTGTTAAATACACTGGCCTCTGGAGTGCATAAGAGCACATGTATTGTGTACGTAACGCCCACACATATATGGCCCCAACCCCACCGTATGTGCGGGGGATACAACAGCAGTGGACTGATGGCAGCAATGGCAGTGTGATATACTCACAGCCCACTACAGAACACCCCCCAACAGCATGACATATGTGCAAAGCTTGGTATGTAGGTGGAGGACAGAGGCTGAAACACAGGCACAAATGTGGAAAACTGTTGCCATACACTAAGCAAGTTGCTGGTGTTACAGGATAGTCTGCAACATACCCTTAGTCAGGGAATTGAGGTTAGAAACAGAAATGGATGTAGCCATGTACTGATAACAGTCAACACACACACTGCTAGTGAAATATCTGACACAGCACCTGTGTGGTGGACAGACAACACATGATAGACACACCTCTGGCCACCAAGAGGATATGCCCACAGTTGAGAGCTATGCAGACAGACTGCATTCCAAGGTAAAGTATTATGTGCACACACACCCTGTAACACCAGTACTATACAAAGCATAACACAACTCTACTCACACTCTGTCTGTAGTTCCTGAACCTCCTACAAATATGTCACTGCCCTGAGTATGCCAGTTCTCCTGTAAGAGGTATTGCTACCTGCTGTCTGTAACACTGATGCCCATACACAGGAAGGATGTCCATCACACAGGAAATGTAAAGAGACCACACCCACATGATGTAGGGGTTTAGAGTAGGTGGTTGTCATGACAGTGGTAATTGGAAGTACTACACATGTGTAATCATATATATATATATATATATATATATATATATATATATATATATATATATATGGCTATCTGGATAATAATATGTACATATATTTCCACCATATGTACTGGACATGGAGTGCAGCCCTACCCCAGCCTCTATAGTCCCACAGTCATAGTGCAAGGGGATGTCAGGTATGTCTAGCAGGTATATTAGTAGACTATTGCTACTATCATTGGGATTGTCTTCACAGACATGGTGTGTGCTGGAGGTCACATCTGCTTATAACATGTGTGCCATTGGCTACTGACAGACATCCTAAGGACATCATAGTAAAGTACCGCTGCTAGCACGTAATGCCTCTGTGGACTGCAGCAGAGATATTGGCCAATATATGTGGACATTCTGACACACTCTGTACAGTCCAGAGGTATACACATAACCTCTTAGTGCTAAACATGTGTACCATGCCTGACAGTATAGATGTAGACATTCATGTAGATGGGTATAACAAATAACGACTGGAATACATTTGCCACCATAGGTTATGTATTCACACACCCCTGTCTGGCCTGACACATAATAACCGCTGGTACAGGGGTGCCATGGTCACATACTACCCACTAGATATTAACATACATCAGTACAGCATACCACTGCTCCGTCTGACATACATGACTGTTAAGGGAGGCCCAGCAGCAGTACATGTGGCAAGTATCTGCACATGACATCTCACTGGGAAAGTACACTAAGCTGCTAGGCATGTAACAATGTAACAATGCACTGTGCAGGCTACAGGCAGACTGGCTCAACACTGGCCTACATCTCCCATGGGGGAATGCACATGTACCTGCATATATAGCAGGCTATATAGGCATGTCACAACACAGGGTAAAATACACCTGTGTGAAAGTGCATAACCACAACCAATGTGAACACAGCCACAGCCACATATGTTAAGCTAGCATAATATTACAGTATATGGACTATCTGTTCAACACCATCCTCATATGTATTTGTTCGTTGAATGTTAAAACTGAAGTTCGACATTTATTATTTGTGCATTGAATGTTAAAACTGAAGTTTGTTTATTTGTATAATAAATTTACATCGTACCCAGTTGGTGGCTTTTTGCTTTGGTTTTATAACCATCCTCATATGTGCCACTCACAGACTGACCCTACATATACTGGGCTGCTACACAGTTGGTCTGATGGCTGTCTGTGGTATGGGACATGTGTGTGTATGGCCCTGCAAACATGTATGCCAATACAGTACCATACAGTGGAGCAGCATGTAACATCAGATAGGACGGGACCTAGAACAATGACATCTACCACAGTCTGTATACAGGCTAAAGTACATATTAACAATACACATACTGTCAACATTCACCATACGTACACAGACCTCAGTACCGTACAAACATCCACAGAATGGTTATCCAGGTTATGTCATCAAATATAACCCTACTGTCCATAGCATGTGTAGCAGTCTGATATCTCACTGGCTTGTTATCAGATATGATGACACTAATTATGATGTACTGCACATATACACCACTTCATGCACAACATATGTACACAGGTTGACAGAGTTGTGGCTGGAAGCACATACACAGGGCCAATAATGACATGTTGCTGTCATAACCTCAAACATTTACTGTTGTAACAGGGTTTGTTGCAACATATGTCCTATGAGGGATATGAAACCAGTAACTGTTACAGCTTTCACCATCTACAGACTGCAATCCTCACACTATCTTCTGCAGTCCACACATAGATGCTCCATTGGTAACACATGAAACTAAAGGCACAACACACTGCCCTGTTTGCAGATGACCCTGCAAATGGGGATTCCTCATAAATATGGAACTGACATGGCAGGTATTGAGACAAGGAGGACAGTCATATCCACACACACACACACACACACACACACACACACACACACACACACACACACACACACACACACACACTGTTAAACCAACAGTTCTCCAAATGCAGTAGAGCAGCATTTACAGTCTGTAGTCAGGTCAGGCACATCCCCCTCCTGTGTGTTGCCCTGTTTCCACAGTGTATGTTGTTAGAGGTAAATCCCCAATCCATCTGAGATGCTGTTTGCCAAACAACAGATCTACTTCCTGCTCACAGTGAATGAAAAGGGCCAACACCAACATGATGTTCCTAGATATTGGAGTGTGTTTCCATTCAATTGGCTATGGGAATGTTACCGCAGCTGTTCCACATGCAATCATCTAGGGGAGGGTTGCAATTCATGCAGAGGCCATCAGCTGATCATGAGCATCACTTAAAATACACATGCTGCTGCCAAGCAAAGCAGTTGTAGGTCTCCACATCCACCGGAGAGGGAGTGGAAGAGGCAGACAGAGGCAAAGACACGTCAGGGAGGGGTGGGAGAGTAAAACCTAAGCATGTTTGTGTCACACACCTACCAGCACAGGGTATCAAACCCTTGATGACTATGTAGTGCTACCATAGTTCTATGCCGTTATTGGATGCACCACATGGGTTGCCTGTTGTGGAGCTCTCAGAGCATATATGTGATGGTGACTAACATCTGCAACAGGGATATGGTAGCTATACAGTAGGTGATGAACATGTGCCTGTCTTTATGAACAGGTGCCAGCATCAACACAGCCACACTCTCACAGGGATGCACTCACATTGACACACTTGGCAGGGCCAGGATTACAACTCATCAGTAGTGGGATTGCCACAACACATCACTGTGCAGGTATCACATGCACCACATGGGTCATACGGGGTTTGTATGGGCAAAGGGTATGGGGAGGTGTCTGACTTCAGACAGCATGCTTCAGTATGCCCATGGGGTTGTAGGGAGTGTGGATGTGAACATACGCACCATACAACACACACACAAACACACAGGGTGCCAGTAGTGACATGCATGGGCACATGTCTCCATGGTTGTGTGGTGGTTGACTGTGCCAGATGGCTATACAAGGCTAGGCAATGGGTATACCTTGGCATCAGGCCACATGACAATGATCTGCATTGTGGCTCACGACTTTAGTGTCTGCATTTGCCCACATAGGTGGGTATTGTATCCCCCATCCTGTCACCTGGGTGACTATTTGTGTGGCCAATGTTGTGCACCACTTGCCATGTATGTGTTCCTTAGTCCATGACATGGATGGTGTCTGGGATGTGCACACCTCCCACATGCATGCACAGTGACATGTGGAACTGTACCTGGGGTGTCTGGCCCATGTTGTGAACACAGATTATCATCAGATGTGCCAGTCTTGCCCACCTGTGGTGGGAACTGGTAATGGGCAGCAGGTTACCCTGCACCTACATTGATAGCATACTAATGGCATTCCCTGGTGTCAGTAGCATCAATACGGGCATGTTGTCAGGCATGGTATGCCCTTTGTGGGTCACATGTGATAGCACCACAGGTGTCACAGGTGTCCATTGGGGAACATGGTGAAGGTGCACTGTCTGCATCTATGTGCATATTGGACAGGTGCTATGCCCTCTGTAGCACACAGCTATCACCCCATAGTTACTATCAGTGGCCAATATGCAGTGTACTACACACATATTGGCTATTACCTAGGCATGTGTGTATGAGATATGGGTTGAGTGTGTGCTCTGCGTAATACTGGGGGTGCTAACTGTGATTGCCTGGCCTTGATGTCACATGTATGGGTATGGCTTTGCACCCCAGCCTCTCAGCTATTTCACATCTGTTATCCCTGTATGGTAGACATTGTGATATATAGTAGGGCCACCATATAAGAAATATGCAAAACCTGCTGTATATTGGCCACAGGTGTCACACACTCACAACCACCTCCACACAGGATATGTGTTACAAACACACACACACACACACACCTGTCATGTCTGGGAGGAGAACCTCTACCTAAGTAGTGTATTACACTACATCACTACACAGTTACAGTACACGTCATGGAGATTACTGGAATACGCTTTCCCCAAAGGTATATATCACATTGGATGACATCAGCAGGATTGCCAAAGTAGGACATTTGAAATGTACTGTGTGTGACTAGTCTATAATGCACTGCTCCGTATACAGACATTGAAACACACACAAAACATCCAGATCTGTCATGGGTGGGGATGGAACCCTACCACAGTTCTAAATCACACTACAGCAGTATGCAGTTAAGGCACATGGTATGGAGATTACTGGACTACAAACTTCCCAGAGGTGTATTTCTAGATGGGTGACATTAGCAGCCTTGCCAAAGCTGAGTAGATGAATTGTAAGAAGTGTGAGTACCTTAAAAAGCATTGCTCTCTACACAGACAGGGTCAGACAGACACACACACATTTGCCATGTCTGGGATTAGAACACCTACCTAACTACTTTATTACACTACAGCAGTACGCAGTTATATGATACGCTACAGAGATTACTGGGCTACAATCTTCCCAGAGGCGTATTTCTAGATGGTTGACATCAGCAGCCTTGCCAAATTTGAGTATATGAATTGTAAGGAGTGTGATTACCCTAAAAAAGTATTGCTCTCTATACAGACAGGGTCAGACAGACACACACACACATTTGCCATGTCTGGGATAAGAACACCTACCTAACTACTTTATCACACTACAGCAGTACACAATTACAGGACGCCCTATGGAGATTACTGGACTAGTATTCTCCCAAAGGTGTATTTCACATTGGATGACCTCAGCAGGCTTGTCATAGTAGGTCTAAGGGGAGAGTGGTGTGTGCATGGGCCATAACCCATTCATCTAGGGGTTGACACGCCACATGCAGGCACAAACGGGGTCATATTTCACAGGTATGTGTATACAGCTGCTAGATGACTACTTTCTTTTACAGTCATGTTGCACAGCTGGCACGTGCACCACATAGTCTGTAATGCTGACAGATACTGGTGGCTAGTATTTGCAGTGAGTGACATCTGCACCTCATGTGTTTGGGGCCCTTTGGCTGTGTGCTGGGTGGGACAGGCCTGGATGGCTCCTTGTCACAGTCACCCTCTTCCACACATCTATGTACCTTTGGCTTATTATAGTGTGTTGTCCTGACATATATGTCTGTATTCCTATCCACTGTGTGTGCAAGGCATGAGTGGTGCATACTGACGAGTGTCTGCACTAACAACTGCAACTGCCAGATATGTCTGGTCCACTGGTGTTTGCAGACATGACCTTCATGTGTTTAAGTGTGTGAGCATGCCCAGTATGGCCATCTGTATTGAATGTGTGGATCATGTCCGGGTAGTTTGTGCTGCAGTGCTGACCTTTGTGTTGTACACTGACAGGTAGCATTCTGTCTCTGCAGGGTATCCATCGATCATTTGGCTTTGACTGTTACTACATTTCTGCATAGCATGGGAGGGCACACCTGACTGTTTCTACATTTCTACACAGGAGTGGGGAGGCACACCTGACTGTTATTACATTGCTATGTAGAATGGGGAGGCACACTTGACTATTTTGACATTTCTACACAGGGTTGGGGGGCACACTTGACTGTTATTACATTACTATGTAAGATGTGGGGGGCACACGTGACACTTGTACACATTTGCTATGACTGTACTGGTATGTCAAGTACTCCATTTTGCTTCTGTATTGCTAACTATCATGTTGACTAGAGGCTTACCAGTGTACTACAGATCATGGCTTTGGTTGCCCTACATATTATTGTCTGACTTCCTACCCTTCAGAACTAACATCCCACTGCCTGCCCTGTTGTGATCTGCCTGTGCATGCCTGGGGGGGGGAGGTTAACAACAGCCATCATTCTGGGGCCATGGCACAGGCTCTGTTTAGGTTTGTCTATACCTATCCTGCTGGCTGAGACTGTTGTTGGGTATGTGAATGATCCTGACTGGTATGTGTGAGTCATATAGACACACATGTCACTCAGCAGTGGGTTTTGTCACCCTTTGTAGTGCTGGCTACTATGGTGACTCCAGTATGTGTTACAGATGTCATAGTGCAACTATGGGTGTCTACTGTCTGCTGCCATAACATTCAGCCACCCAATTCCCTTGCATGCTCACATCCGTACCTTAGCTACAGGTAATGACACATTCTACTCCATTTGGCAATTGGTAGGTTTATTGACTTACCTTGAGGGTATGCCAGACTTGTGGATGGTGCTGGAGGGCTGCCTATGTCGTATGCACATAGTACACTCCCTTTATATGGTTGAGCACAGGTAGTGTCATATTTGGCATCCCTTTTACTGTATGTGCGAGTCAGAAAGGGGTGTCATTCCCTGGGTCCCTACTGTGTCAGGGCATGTGCTATGCATTGCCTCTTTGCCAAGGCCAGGGCATACTGGGCACCCCTCCTTCTGCCTACTGGGGCATGCTCAGTTTGTTCCTCCTCCAGGTCACTCTGTGCCTGTGCAGGCCTTGGCATTGGTGGGGGGCCATGTGGCCCTGCTCCATGCTGTTCCTGCTGCAGCTGTTTCCGCAGGATCATATTGTGTAGCATAGCACATAACATAACAATTTGGGTACATGTAGCTGGTGAATATTGCAAGGCTTCACCGGATGTGTCCAGACACCGGAACTGTGACCTGAGCATCCCAAACACACCCTCTATTATATGTTTGGCTTGTGCGTGTGCCTCATTATGGCGTTGTTGTTCAGGTGTGTGTGCATTTCTGATGGGTGTCATCAGCCACGGCTCCAGTGTGTACCCAGCATCCCCCAATAGGTGACCATAGAGGATGTCCCCATTGACAAATCTCTGATACAGCTGCGTCAGATGCCACATGTGGGAATCATCATAGCTTCCAGGGCAGCCAGCACACACATTCATTATAATGCCCTGAGCATCACAGATGACCTGGCAGTTGATGGAGGGGATGCCTCTGCGGTTGATGTAGACCCTACCCTGCTCACCGGGTGGTGCTTTGATGCATATGTGTATGCAGTCTATAACACCCACTACCCTAGGGTATTCTGCTATTTGGTGGAAGAGATGCATATTGCTGGTCAACACCTCATGGGTGTTGAGGAAATATACGTGCTCACTGGCATGTGCCAACATGGCATCCAGGAACTGTTGGAATACTCTGGATGCTGATGCCTGTGAGATCCCCATGCTATCCCCAGTTGTGCTTTGGGAAGTACCTGTGGCTAGTATACCTAGGCCTACACATACCTTGGTATCCACTGGGATGGGTTCCCCTCGGTCAGTTTGATGTCAGGTGTGGCCAGTACAGCTCAACAATATGCTCTAGGAGGTCTCTGTCCACCCTATAGCACTCCACTATCTCCAGCTCATGTAGCCCCTGGTAGGTTACCCTGGGTCTGTACACTCTTCTCCGTCTCCTCACTGTCGGTTGTTCTGCAGCATTCATATCCTCACCACCCTCAGCCTCTTACACATGTTGTTCTATGTTGCTTGCTGTAGCCCTTTTCATTTTGTAGGTTTGTTTGTTAAAATTTCCCCACTTGTATATACCGGTGGTGTAGAGAGTGGGAAAAACCAGAGGGGAAGGTGTTTGCTTAGTTTATAGTAGTGTTCTGGGCTGGGCTGGTCTGCTGCCTGTGTAATTGGCTGATTCTGATACATTTCACCTGCCAGCTACACTAGTTATTCTTGATTACCTTCCTACTGCTGTTTTCCCTTCCCTGTTTAAGCCCGCACAGAGTGCACAAATGTGCACACTGCTGCTATTTCCTGGTTTATCTTCTTTTTTCTTCCTGTAAAACATGGTGTGCAGCACACACACCCAGTTAGGCTTTGTAAAGATTGCTAGGCAGGTTTAGACACACCCCCTAGCTTAGCTGTGCTAACCTAGGAGCAAACCCGAGCCACAGGGCTCCAATCCGCTTACAGTATGCCTGACATGCCCCCACATGATGTCACCTAACTCCTAAGCTTACACCAAGCTATTCCTACTCTTGATCTGTTGGGACCTGACTCACATCCTGGGGAAAACTGGGATTCACTATCCTTCCCCTCAATTGCATAGGATTGCCTGCTAATGCATAGTTACATGTCTCACACGGAGCCTCCCCCTTAGCAACCACTACTCACTGGCCAGGTTGTCTTCTGGCTGCCATTGACTTGCATGGCAGAATACTGATTTTAGTTAGAATGCTTATTTTAGGTTTATTTTTATTATTTTCCCCCGATCCCGTTTGCACGCCGCTGCCCTACGCTTAAACAGCCAAGATCGAGTAAAAATAAATAAAAGTAATTTTTTTTATTTTTTGTTTTGTTTGCAATGCCAGTGGCCTTATACTTGGCCACTGGCATGCTTACTACTTGATATTCAGCCTTTATTCAGAGCTGTCATAGCTCCGTTTTGGATTTTGCAGAAATGTACTTAGTTACTAACCGAGTACATTTCTGCAGACAGCACTAGTCTTGCACGGACTGTTGCGAGCTTCCTGGATTGCAAAATCACTTCATTTGCATGGATTTCACCTGCAAATTGGGTGATTTGCATACCAGGGCTTAATCCGTGCAAGATTAGTGCAGGAGCACTTGTGCACGCCCCTGCGGGCTGTTCCTGGATCGCACAGCAGACATATTGCCTGCTTCAGCTCCTGCACCGATTTTGCACTCTGTGGAAGCTTTTGAGAATCCAGGGGAAGGTCTCTGGAGACAAAACTCTTGTGTACAAATATAGTGGGATTGCAGTAGTGGCAGTTTTGTAAATTCTGCTCCAGTATTGCTGCTTCAGGGCTTTTACAGTTGCTTACATTCCAGTTTTGCTAGAGTATTTTATTCTGCATATCATTTACCTGCTTAAAGTTGCATTCCAGTGGCTTTCTGTTTACTTTGCTACAGTTTCCCCTGTTGTTTGTGTCTGCCCCTACCCCCAGTGAGATATTAAGCTAAAGTTTATGAAATTCTAATCTAACTGAGGTAACTAACCATTAGCTCAAAGTCATTTGACTAGAGCACTAATACTGGCTTTATTTGATTGTATCCCTCTCCAACAGGTCTGCTCCTTCCAGCATGAACTTTTTTCCCTGTTATTGATTTAAAAGGCAGTGTTTCTGGCTTCAGCCTCTTATGGTAATCTGACTTCCAAAGTCCTTCCTGTTCATTGCTATTGCCTGGTGTGTAAGCTATTTAAGTATTTTCACACCCATTATTTTCCATAAATCCATAATACTGAGCGCCCACCCAGCAAACCAGCACTGCTCTTGAGTAAACCTCCCTTACTACAAACTGTCTCCTTCTCATTTTTCCAGAACTCTCATCTGCTGTATGCCCTTACTGCGCTCTGAGAGGGTTCTGAATTAATCCTGATTCATCCTTGGCAGGTTATAGATTTATTTTACTGTTTTGCACTTCAGTTAGCTTTTATAAAGTGCCACTGCTTGTTTGCTGATTGCGCCCTTTTACTTATTTTAAAGGTTCATAATACATGAACCTACCTTATCCAGGTAGTTTGTTAAAATTGTTTTGTGGTAGCATTGCACTCACAAACAATCTTTTTGTGTTTTTACATTGAGAGGACAGGGATATTCCATCTAGTGGCAGTAGGTGGAGGTCTGGGCTATCTGTTTGGAAAACACACAAGAAAGCTCTAAGTTTCTTGTGTTTTAAGTATCTGTATAAATATGGTACATTGGCGCACCACTGGTCATTATGCTGTAGTGATAAGCAGAGCCCTGAATAGATAGAGGCACCCAGAAACTAAATTCTCCCTGTAAAATCACCTCTGAAACTCTGCCAGTAACTCTGTGTGTACAGATTAACTAGTTTACATGTTGAGTAGTATAGGCAGCTAGATTGCATGTTGAGTAGTATAGAGCAGCTAGCTTGCATATTGAGGAGCACTGACCCTTGAATTTATTATATAGCCTAGTCTAGTCTATTGCCCTAAAGGCACACTTAGTCAGCCCACTATTAACCCCTTGTGCACTGCCCCCTTGTAGCTCACCCAAAAAAATGACCTGACAACTTGGATATACACTTTCCCAATTTGACCATAACCAGTTTGGTGGATATGGGTGTCTTGCAACAATGTAGACATTATCGAATGTTCACTAATTAAAATTTAGTCTGCAAAGAAACAAATGCAGTATGCAGGAGATGTATATACACAATGTCTCTGGAGGCAAAACGTACACGTACAAACACTCATATTAACAATCTGGTTGTCAGAAACATGTGCACTACACCCAACACACATAGTATGCACCCCACACATAGACCAACTGATGCTGATGCCCTTAAGTACAATCTTCCCAAATTTCAAAGCTCTCACAGACATTTCACCTGCAAAAATTGTCTTCAGCAAATCCAAAAGCACTCAACAGAAACAACAAACACTGCACATACAGCTGCACCTAGTGCAGCCTCAACTACCAAGCCCATAATGCAAGCCAGTAAACTACCCAGGACTCTAGTCATTTTGGGGACTCTGCTGTCTGGCATATTGATGACCCACTCACCAAAGAAAAACACTTTAAGTACATGATTAAAGCATTCATGATTTCTAGATTTATGATGTCTGTAGGCAGATGGCTCCAGGTAGCATATCCCAACATACCTATCAACTGCACAGATTTTCACTAAATATCCAGATTTTTTTTCATAAAATTGTGGTTTTCTAGCAAATTAGTGGCAAATCATTAAAGACTGAAGTTAGAAAATAATGATAGTCATTTGAGTTTCAGCCTTCATACCCTTCAGAAAATGCATGCTAATGCAACACTTGTTATTCTATCAACTTTCTAAGTTTGTAAGAGCAATATTTAAAAATTGCCCCTATTTTTGGGCCTTTGTCCCACTTTTATTGATTGCTTTGCCCAGATTTCTTGCTTTAACAGTTTGAGAGGTATGTGTCCCAGTCTAGAAAAGGGTCTCTCAAATATGGCAGTTTTAAATGGATGGTGAACTAATAAGAAAGATTTGTCCTGTTCATATGTTCATAGATGTATACCAGGCTAATGACCAATGGGGCCTATGTAAGACTAGCCATGAAACCCAGATTTATCACATGAGTTATTGTGCTATAGAGGGTATTTTAAGGGATGTATACTAGTTAAGGCATAATTTAATGGCTGCCTCTGTACTTCAGAGACATGAAGTGAATTTCTGATTTCCCATCCACTATTTCAAATTGTACTTGAACAGGGTTAAACAAGGGTTCAGCTTCACATGGATGGGTAGCTTATTCCACAGAATGGGGATTCTCTGAGATACATACATGTCCCTTCAATATGTCCTGTTTAAGTAGCAAGCCAAGTTTAAATCCCTAAATCCAGTAGGTCTGGTGGTGTTCATTTTGGAGATATGCAAAAGGTTCGTCAGAGCAGTATCCAAGGATACCTTATATGCCAGGCATAAATCATGTCTTAGTAATCTGTAGAAAATTGAGTATAGCGATAGGGCTTTGAGGCGATCTGCATAGAACATTGTTTATGCCCCACATTCTGTTTGTGAGGAACCTCTATGAATGTTCCATTTGTTCCATGAGCCTGATCAGGTACATAATGAAGGGGATGTTATACTCAATGATCGCTCAGATGAAGACTGACCACAGTAGCATGATGATTTCCCTGGACCTAGATATCATCCCCTTACTTACAAGTTGAGTGACATAGAGTGATTTTCTTACTACCTTAGACAGATGTTAGTCAAAAGCCAGATTAATACCTGCATGAGTCCTCAAAGCCCTGACAACTATGTTTACTTTTAGGGGTGTTTTATCAATGAGGTAGTTTCCCTGACTACTTGACTCCCCAAAAGGTATTATTATGCATTTCTTGGCATTGAGTCTTAAGCCATGGTTTTGACACTAGTCATTCGTCTGCGTCAGACCTTCCTGTAAGATGTTAGTATCTGGGGTGGTTTCCATGATTGCTTCTAGCTTGCAATCATCTGCAAACCATTAAAAGCTTCAATTCCGTACTTAAAAGAGCATTTCTTTACTGAATCTATGTGCAACTGCTATTATGACAATGGTTAGATAACTTACTACCCCATATCATGAATAATAGAATGCATTTAAGAAACATTTCTAAGCCTCTTACTGTGATGTCTTATACAGATATGTTTCACATGCATATAGGAATGTATGCATATCTTAGCTTGCATTTTGTATATATATATATATATATATATATATATATGGGTCTACTTGATATGGCCGAATTTTCATAATGTCGACTTTCATACGGCCGAGACCATATGATCGACATTTGAAATCTCGATCATTCAAGTAAACCACAAAACACAAACACAAACTTACCTTAATGCTGCTAGCATGGGGGTTTCGCCCCCCCCTGCACCCCCCGAAACTTTAATATACCAAGTCTGAGATCACACTACAGTGCGGAAGTGGAAATCTTTCCATTCTACACTGTAGCATGATGCCGGTTCCCCATGGTCGACATTTCAAATGTCGATCATATGGTCTCTGCCATATGAATGTCGACATTTTAAAATGTCGACCATTAGAAGGGGACCCATATATTTATATATATATATATATTTATATATATATATATATATATATATATATATATATATATATATATATATATTTTTTTTTTTGTAACTTTTCTCAGAAGAAGTTCAATCCAGTTTTCTAAAATAACTGACACATTCTTTTATGTGAGGAAAATTCGAAGCACGATTTGCTACGTGTCCATTGTCTGCTTCCTATAAAACCCTGAAATATGAGAGAATTGTTGCCCTTCAAAACTTGTCATGTTAAAAATCTTACTATGCGAATGGATATTTTTCCTTCCACTTGATCTATTTGGTATATGTATGTACCTAACAGTAACAAAGTTGTTGTTGTGTCTTTCGGCTTATCCCAGTTAGGGGTCGCCACAGCGGAACTCCGGTCCGCTAATGTTTGGTAGTGGATTTTTACATGCCGAGTTACCAGCCCTGACACACAACCTTCAATGAAGGCACGTCCATTCACGCATGCATCCACACAGAAGACACTCTAGCTGAGAATCGAACGGGACAACGTCTTGCTGTGAGGGGACAACGCTACCGCAGCACCACTACCGCGGGTACCTAACAGTAACAAAGTAGTAATTAATAAATGAAATAAAAAAATAAATAAGTAAATAAATAATCTAATTTTTTCAGTACATCCAAACGTGGTTTGTGGATTTTTTTACAATGGGTCTACACCAAATGGTGTACTGTGCAAACCACCAGAATAAGTAAAAGGACAGTAAAAAAAGGACATTGAACAGGTATAAAGGGCAGAATCTTTGTTAATTTGGTGGCTTTGGATGAGAATGAGTGTCATGAGACCCAAATAAAAGTATCTGAATATTGTGTACTAGGAATCTTTTGATGCAGAGGGGTGGGGATCTTAAACATGTGAAGAATAGAATATAAGAAGATCCAGTTTGAAATTCAGCTCACTGCATCCCAACGGACTGAATTCTGATTGGGGATAGCTTTATTCATCGGAGCAATTTTTGCATTAAATGTATTAGGTGTCCCCTCATTAATTATGGGGCTTCAATTTTTATGTTTGTTTAATTCAATTTGTTAGCAGTATTTGCTGAAAGAGTATTACTGTAATATAATTGTACGCAGTTATTAAATTATGTTTTTCAATATATGTGTGCTCATATTTAATCAGCATGTTAGTTATTTGAATATTTTTGCTCAACAGAAGGTAATTTATGCTGATGTACTGGGGATTTTCTGTTTAATAATAAATTGTAATTATAATAGAAATGTTCTGAGTTCATAGTCATGTTATTTCCATATTTATGGCTTTGTTTGTACATTTGGACACTAACACAGAAGGAAGGCTGCATTACTGGACCAGATATTATCTATTGTTCTGTAGCTGTTAGTCTGTTTAGTGCTGATCTTGATCCCCCCCCCCCATGGTTACTTCTCAGCATTTTATCTTATTATTGCTGTAATTATTACAATGCATTTTGATGGAAAATTACAGATATCTTAATAAATAGGTAAATACCAGTCCAGTGAGACTATACAGTTACCAAGTATTAAATAAATATAGCACATAAATTCAAAAGTAATCCAATGAAGAATTATTTTATTTAATTCAATTAATTTTATTCCTTTGCTGACCTGGTATTTCTCCTGAAGCCAAGTACCCTTTAACAAGAAAGATGAGGTTGCAGCCACCACTGAAAATCATATACACTCTGGCTACAGGTTATAAAATAATAGACCACAAACATACAAAATGTATAGGCATACAATAATTCAGCTACATAATATTTAGTACTATAAACCTAACTAGTAGAACTCAGAATGGTCTACTTTTGGGATTAATTGTTGTCAAGTGGGAGTTGACACTTTTTCAGTTGGTGGTTAGGGCAAGAATGACCCTGCATCATTGTTCCTGGTTTTAGATATGGGTCAGGTGTCAATGGCTTATTTGAAAATTACATAAATTTAATCCTGCCACCTGCTGCATTGTCAGAGCTCAATATATCCCACCTAAATTCTTCATATGAGCTAAAAGATCTGAGAGGGTTCTAATTGAAGACCAGGACTGTAAAATGCCTACAAGGTGGGCCTTTGCAGTGACACAGATTGCAGGTCTCCCAGGACTAAGGTGTGGTTAGGCCATTTCAAATGCTGCCTTTGCTGTAATCCCTGCAAGGATGTATGGCACCTTCATGGATGTCTAAATAAAGGCTCCAGAGAGACAGTTCTCTACCTGATCCTGGGTGAAATTTCTAGGTAAGAAAACAAATGGGTTATGTTAACTTGAAGTGAAGTAATGGTGTGCATGCACAGGGGCAAAAGTCAAATACAGAAACAATATTTCCTCCTCAACTGAGGCCCTCAATAGAAATCTACCCAAACAGCAGAGTCCTCCAAGGTAGAAACATACTCAACCACCACAACACAGTACAAACCACAAGACACATAGCTCACCTACACAGTGTGCCCCTCAACCTAAGCCCCTAAGGCAAAACAGTTTGCCCAGTACACTAATCATAGATGACTCGATAATGAGGCACACTGATGTCCTACTCATTAGGTTGAATACAGAAAAGGTAACAGTCAGCTGTCTATCAGGTGCCAGAATCCAACACATAACACAAGCACTCAGGTCACTCCACAACAAGTACAATTATGACTCTGTCACTGTCCATGTGGGTGTGAATGACCTGATACGCACCTCCCTGGAATACTTGAAAAGAGACATGGAGGAGCTCTCAAATTATGTGGCCCAGGCAGGTATGACCCTAGCCCTGAGCAGCATCCTACCATCTCCCAGAATGATAGTAAAAGCAGAAAATGATTAATTTCAACAATTGGCTAAGCTTCTGGTGCCATTCTAAGGGGATCCAGTATCTGTCTGCTTCGGATGACATGATTGACAGACCTTGATGCTTTGCCAGAGATGGCTTGCATCTGTCACCCCTGGGTTTCTGGATACTGGCTAAGGCTCTTGCCACCCCTATAGTGCCTTTTTTTAGGTGATTTTCCAAAGACCAAATTACCACTGTAACAGCTATAAATAAATGCAGTCTGAAAGCCATGCTACTCAATGCTAGAAGTCTAAATCTCAAGATGCACTTGCTTGAAGCACTCCTCAAAATGGAGAACATCGACACTGGTGCTGTAGCAGAGACCTGATTTAAAGCAGCAGAAAGGGCTCCTGTGCTACCAGGCTATAGCTCATTCCACATCTTTCAGCCCCAGAACATGGACTGAAGCTCCAAAGGTGGTGGTGACTTCATATTCATAGGTTCATAGGTTGGTACTGGGCTATCTGCCCGAAGGCATATATTTGCCCAGCCATGTTGTGTGGTATTCACCTCCCCTTTAGTAGTTCCCTAGACCCTTGTACTAGCAGCTAGTACCCTTGGCCCCTATCTAGTAGTGCTGTTGGTGTGATCCCCGGTGTGAACTTTCTGTTACCCATCCACTCATCAAGGTTCCTCTTGAAGAGTGATAGTGAGGGGCTCTGCCTTATGTAGATCGGGACTCTGTTCCATAGTAAGGGAAGTCTCTGCGAAGGGAATCTATCCCTCCAGCATGTTCTATTCATTGTTGTGTTGAGGTTTATATCCCTAGAGCATGTAGCTTGAGTAGATTTGGTTTTGCTAAGATGGAGCATGTTCAACAATTCTGGGTTGGACATGGCTCTGTACGTTAGACAGAGATCGCCTCTGAGAAAGCGGTATGCAACAGAGAACAGTCTTAGCTTTTTCAATAGTGCTGCATAGGGCAACAGTTTGAGGCCAGTAATCCTCTTGGTTAGGTACCTTTGTGGTCTCTCCAGCTGCTGGAGATGTCTATCCAGGTACATTCCAATTGGTGCATTGTACTCAATAATGGGTCTGATGAGGGAAGAGTAGAGGGGCACCATTACATCCTTAGATCTTGATGCGAACCCTTTCGTGATCAGATGGGTCACATAGAAGGATTTTCTAACCACTTTGGCAACATGGTTATCAAAGGAAAGCTGACTATCTACTTGGGTCCCTAGATCCCTTATTTCTTCTTCAGATTTCAGGGGATTACCTCCTATGTTGTAGTTTGCGGGTACTCTGTTTTTTCCAAAGGGGATTACTACGCATTTTTTTGCATTTAGCTTGAGAGCATGGCTTTGACACCATGCATCAGTCTCATTTAGGCCCTTCTGGAGGATCTCCATGTTGGTCGGAGACTCTATTATAGCACCCAGTTTGCAGTTGTCTGCAAACTTAAGTCAGCCACAGCCCTTCTGTGCTTGCCTGTACTTCTGAGAAGTATATGCCAAACAGGAGGAGCCCCAGGACAGAGCCCTGAGGCACACTGCTTATTACTGGTCTGGATTCGGACATAGATCCCACTACTCTTACTTTATGGGATCTGTCTGAGAGCCAGTTTGCGATCCATCTTGTGACGTAAGGGTTTATGCCCAGGCTGGTGAGCTTATCAATAATACCTGAATGGAGAATGGTGTCAAATGCTTTAGCAAGGTCAAGGTAAGCCGTGTGTACCTCCTTTCCCTTATCTATAGCCTGAGTAACTGTCTCAAAGAAATCCACCAGGTTCAGGAGGCATGATCTGCCCTTGACAAAGCCAAACTGTGTGGGGTCCAGCAACTGGAGGTTCCCAATCTCCATTTATGAGTTCCATAATGATTCGCTCCATAGCCTTACAGATCAGACTGGTCAGGCTTATTGGTCGGTAGTTCCCAGGGTCAGTTGTGGCCCCACCCTTGTGTAGCAGGACCACCGTTGCCATGTGCCATTCTATGGGCACATATCCTGTGGAGAGGCTGAGACTGAACAGGGTATTAAGATGCGGGGTTAATTCCTTTTAGAGTTCGCGTATGACACAGCCCGGGACACCATCTGGTCCCATGGAGGCAGTGTTTTTAGCTTTAGATAGAGCCTTGTTAACCAACGTATCAGTAATAATTGGACTTACACAATCCCCTGGAATGGTAATAGGCCCTGTAGGTGGTGGGGGGGGGGATTTGCACTGAACCTGTCAGCCAAGATGTTGGCAATGTCAGAAGGGTCAGTGTATTTTGTTCCATTTTTTACTAGCTCAGAACAGACCTGAGCGTTGCCATTTAGGTTTTTGATGTAGCCATAGAAGGCCTTAGGGTTATCCTTGGCAACTTTCTTTTCAAAATTAGCTGTAGTTGACTTGATGAGGGCCCTCAATTTCTTACTAATGCTGATCAGGGATGATTTTTCTACTTGAGATTTGGCCTTTTTTTGTATAAGTCTCCTCCTTTTATTGTAAAGTTTGCTTATGGCCAGGGTCCACCAGACTGGTTTCTTTTTGCTTGAGGAAGGAGTCTTGGATTTATTTGGGATAGCATGGTCCATGCAATCCTGAAGATGCATATAGAGTGCCTTGGTGTAGGATTCCGCATCCTGGATATCATAATCCTTCTGCAAGGGAATAGTGAAGCTTTCCACTTCGGATGCAAGTAGTTTGAAGTTTGCTTTGGAAAGGTTTTTGACTATGGTTTCTTTGACTAGGGGAGATGGAGGGGTGAGGATGTCCAGGATTATCATTTTGTGGTCGGATCTGACCAAGGAGGGAGTGATAACGGGTGTGGTACAATGGGTGCCCATATTTGTGATGATTAAATCCAATATGTTGTCCCCTCTAGTGGGGGAACATACTAGTTGTTCAAGGGCATTTGAATTTATAAATTCTATGAATCGCTGAGCATAGGAGTTGGAACATTGTTAGTTTGTCCAGTCTATACCAGGGTTGTTGAAATCACCCAAGATTATGGTGTTGGGTAGGACCTTTATATTTTCCAATGTCTCAAGGAATGCAGAGTGAGCATCTTAGGACATGGTGAGTGATCTATAACCGGCTACAACTTGAAATGTGGTTTTGCCTGCTGAGAGTTGTGCATGGATGATCTTTGGGGCATCATGCTGCGCTACTAACCTGGAGATATGGGTATCCTTGATGAATATGGATACACCTCCACCCTTTGTACTATGATCCAGTAACTGAGGCCGGAAGGTATGATATGAATTGTAACCTGGCAGTGCTGGGGTGCTCTCTTGAGCCTTGAACCAGGTTTCCGTCACTGCACAAACATCGATTTTCTTCATGCTGAGGAGAGCCTCGAGTGTGTGCATTTTGAGGTTAAGACTTCTGGTGTTGAGTAGCATTACCCTTAGTTTTTGGTTACCTGTGCTAGTTACTGTGGTTGGTTTGTCCTTTGAGCCTTGCCTAAAAAAGGCACTATGGGGATGGCAAGAGCCTTGGCCAGTATTCGAAAACCTAGGGGCGACAGGTGCAACCCATCTCTGGCAAAACAGCGAGGCTTATCTATCATGTCATCTCAGGCAGACAGACACTGGATTCCCCTTAGAATGACACCAGAAGCTTAGCCAATTGTTGAAATTGATCATTTTGTCTTTGTATTGTGGTATCATTCTAGGTGAAGGTAGTATGCTACTCAAGGTCAGGGTCATACCAGCTTGGGCTACATGATCAGAGAGCTCCTCAATGTCTCTTTTCATGTAGTCCAGGGAGGTACGTCTTAGATCATTCACACCAACATGTACAATGACAGTGTCATACTTGTACTTGTTCTGGAGTGACCTAAGTGCTTGTGTTATGTGGCAGATCCTAGCACCTGATAGGCAGCTGACAGTAACCTTCTCCTTGCTCAGCCTGGTGAGTGGAACATCTGTGTGCCTTACTATAGAGTCTCCTATTACTAGCGTGTTAGGTATGGTGTTTTGCCTTAAGGGCTGTTGTGAGGCACACTGCTGAGGTGAATTATGTATTTTCTGGCTTGTGTTTGGGGGTGCAGGTTGCTTGCTTGTCTGCTTTGGAGGGCACTGTTTCTTTTTCAGATTGGTACCTAGTGCCTCTGAATATGTTTTTGTGTATTTATGCGTATGTTTTGCCGGTGCTTGTTTTGTAGATTCATGTGTGACAGGTGGTGTGATGCAAGTGTGTCCCTTATCATCTTGACTGTCTGTTACAGTCATGGGTTGAGAGCGCTTAGCCTCCAGTCTGGCTGTGCATTTGCATCTCTCACAAGTGTTTGTGTCGAGAGGTAAGAGGAGAGGGTTGTCTGTATACATGAGGCAGTTGTGACATTGCCTCAGGATGCCCAATTCCACCAGATGAACTGGAGAGTACACGTGAAGCTGACCTCTGGACATGCTTTGAAGAGTAAATTGAACTTAAGTCCTGCAGACGATCGAGGGTCTTATGCTATATTATAATAGTGCTGTCTAGGAAATTTGGAGAATAATAGTGCTGTCTAGGAGATTAGGACAAGTGCTGATTTCTGTTTTGCAAGTGCTGCAATAAGAGCAGCTGATCTGAAGCACTTGAGTTGAGGCTTGCCTAGTTCTAAGGGAAAATTTACAGCGCAGCCTTTGTGGGGCCGGGAATAGTATACCCCAGCTAACCGGCACTGCCCGACGCTGCTCTGTGTGCAAGACCGCACAAAAAGAGAGTTGCAGGGTTTTTCCTCTAGATAAGTGAGGAAAGTGAGTACAAGAGCTGTTTTTCTATAAGCAAGTGAGAAAAGTAAGTACAAAAACTGTTTTCCTCTAGGTAATGAGGAAGATAGAGTGCTGTAGTAATTAGTAGCTTATTTAGTGCTTACAAGTTCTGAACAAGTGCTGAGCATGAACAAGCAAATTTAAGTGCTAAAACTAAGAATCTGTATTTGCACTAGATGAGTTACAGGACAGAAACAAGTGCAAATGCAGGCTTTCAAATCAGAAAGTTGAGAGAGATGGAAGGGATTGCCCAAACGGCCAGTAACTACAAATTCTGGGCCAGAACCACTATTTATGTGTTAGACAGGTTACCTAGTGCTTACCACTCCCACTGATAAGCTAGAAGGCTTCCCTCCAACACAGAAAGGCTTGGGGGACTCAGAAGCTTACATACAGTCCTGGATATAGCAAATCTGTATCTGGAACGCTAGTTACAGGAAAGGTAGGAAACAAGCTTACAGTTTTTTTTTTTCTACAGAAAAGTAGCAAAAACAGTAGTAAAAAACAATTCACATGCAGTGCAAGCTAGCACACTTGAGTATGCAGTAATATTAGACCAAGCACAGTTTAAAAAATGCAATTAAATTAAAAAGGACTAAAAGCAAGTGCAGAAAGAGTTTATTAGGTAGAATGTGGTAAAGAGATGGGACGGGGGAGTGTCCCAGATCAAATCTACAGTGGGGCGGGCAACTGCAAAAGCCACCAAATTTAAACTACAAACCAAAAATAGGGAGGGTGAGTGGGACAAAACAGTTTCAACAGAGATCTAAGCAAAAACTAACAGTACAAACTTTAAAACCAAAAATATATTCTCAACTCTGTATATTTGCCGATCAGTCTCTCAGAACAGTGAGACAACAGTTTCAACACAGATCTAAGCAACAATTAAACTCTATAACCAAAAAAAATATACTCAGCTCTGTATAATTGCAGATAATATGCATAATAATATCATAAAGGATATGCACACCTCCAGACTAGTAGCCCAGCTTAACGTACCTGAGATACTTCAGGTACAACTTACATTTGGTAAGACGGCGATTCAGGTTGTAGCCTGATATAGGTCCCCAACCATGTCCCAAGACACTCACTCCATGTTCCTAAGCACCCTGGAAACTATTAGGGTTGAATTCAACACTCTTATACTAGGTGACTTCAACTACCCCTCCATCAACTGGGAAAACTACTCATGCACCAATACACTGGCCCAACACTTCCTGGAATTCATCAGTTCCAATGCCCTGGACCAGCTCATTCTTACCCCCCACTAGACAAAGCAACATCCTTTACCTTGTTATTACTAACATGAACAACTGTAGCTCTACACCAATAGTCAATTCCTCCCTGGTTTGATCCGACCCACAAACTAATCACCATGGAAATCCACATCTCACCCACACCACCCGCAAAGGTAACCACCATGAAAAACTTCTCCAAAGCTGACTTTGGGCTCCTAAAAACAGAGGTGGCTAACTTCATGGCACCCATGTCAATGGAAAATGGATGCATGACTGCCGAATCATACACCAGTACACTGTACGAGCACATACATAAATGCATGGAACTAGCCATACTCAACAGAACCAAAACACTCTGTTCCAAAAAAAGGAAGCCAATCTGGCGGTCCCCTGCCATTAATAAACTCTACAACAGAAGGAAGAAACTGTTGCAGAAAAAGGTGTAGTCCCAAGACTGAAAAAACTCCCTTATTAACCTCAACAAAAAGTTGAAATCCCTCATCAAAACCTCCAAAGCCAGCTATGAAGGCAGAATTGTGGCAGACACTAAATACAACCACAAAGCTTTCTATAGTTATATCAAAAATCTTCATGGCAATACCCAGGTTTGCTCTGAGTTACTGCACAATGGTACCTCCTATACTGAGCCAACAGATATTGCCAACATACTGGCCGACATATTCAGTGCCAACTTTACCCCTCTCCCCCTCCCTAAAAGACCAAGAATATAGCCTCCATGGGACCTGACAATATCCCTGGCTGAGTTCTACATGAACTACAAAGTGAACTTGCACCACATCTGTGTGCCCTGTTCAATCACAGCCTAACCCCAGGCTTTGTCTTTACCAAATGGGTGCACTGCTACAGTCATCCCTGTCCATAAAGGGGGAGCAACTACAGACCCCGGGAATTATCGCCCCATTAGCCTGATGAGTCTGATATGTAAGGCTATGGAGTGCATCATCATGGACCTAATTAATAAGGATATAGGAAATCTCCAAACTCTATATCCCACATAATTTGGTTTTGTCAAAGGTAGATCATGCCTGCTCAACCTGGTTGACTTCTTTGAGTCAGTCACCAGAGCTATGGATGAGGGCAAGGCAGTTCATACAGCCTACCTCAATCTGGCCAAGGCCTTTGATACTATTCCCCACTCAGGAATTATTGATAAACTCGTCAAACTAGGCATCAATGCCTATATCACTAGGTGGGTTGCAAACTGGCTCACAGATAGAATCCACAGTGTGAAAGTAGCGGACTCCAAGTCAGACTGCTGACCAGTCATGAGTGGAGTCCCACAAGATCAGTCCTGGGTCATCTCCTGTTTGGCATTTACTTCTCAGAAGTCCAGGCCAACATGGAGGGACTCTGGCTGACTAGGTTTGCAGATGATGTCAAGCTGGGAGCCATTATTAACTCCCAAAGTGATGGAGACATCCTACAGAAAGGCCTCACTGAGACCAATGACTGATGTCGAAATGATGGCCTTAAGCTTAATGCCAAAAATGTGTCGTCATCCCCTTTGGGAAAAACTCAGTTTCCACAAATTACCACACTGATGGGAGGCCACTGAGCACTGAAGGCATTATAAGAGATCTGGGGACACAGGTTGAGAGCAACCTCTCCTTCGACCACCACATTGCCATTGTGGTCAGAAAGTCCTTCTATGTGGCACATCTCATTACCAAGGGTTTTGTATCCAGGAAGAAAGAAGTCATTATCTCTCTCTACTCTTCCCTCATTAGGCCAATCATCGAGTATAATACCCCATTTGGCATGTACCTCACGAGACACATGCAACAGCTGGAAAGGCCACAAAAGTACCTCATGAAGAGGATCCTAGGCCTTACAGACTCAAAAAACTCCAGCTATTCTCTGTCTCATATCGTCTACTAAGAGGTGATCTCTGCTTGACTTACAAAGCCATGTCTGACCCAGCTCTGTTAAAAATGCTACATCTAAAGAAATCCCAATCCGTCTGCACCACAACCTCCAGAGACCTCAGCCTCATTACCACAATCAACAGAACATGCTGGAGGGACAGGTTCATATCCCAGAGACTGCCCATGCTTTGGAATAGACTTCCCATACATGTCAAGCAGAGCACCTCACTGGCCCTCTTCAAGAGAAATCTTGATGAGTGGATGGGGAATAGAAAGTTCAACCTGGGGATCACTCCAGTGGCTCTACTTGATAGAGGCACTAGGAACTAACATCAGGTGGCGCGATGTCAGGGTACTTCTATGGGCTAGGCTTGTAAAGGCTCCAGGGCCTTTAGCCTAGTACACACTTATGAGTCTGAAGTAGCATGCTTACCTGGCCAAGTCCTCATAAGGTATAATTTGCTAGAAATCCTAATGTCAATCTTCCATTACATTTATGCAGTCTTGGTGCACAATAAAAATAAAAAAATGAATATTGGATGCAGTTAATAACATTCCTTTCGGAAGAGTGGATATTAGCATAAAAGATTTCAGCAAAGCCTAACATGAAGATGTTTGCATATGGGGGGGGGGGGGGACTGTCAGCCTGTTTCTATCACAGAGACAGCAAAAGTATTCTCTTGAAATATTTTCCCGTCAAGTTTAAAAACAATATGTGTATACCAGAAGTGCAGTAGGCATTGAAAGAAAAATGTCTATGGATGGACCATCTCTTAGCAAGCTAGCTCCTGCAGAATGGTGGAACAGAAACTAACTACATCCATTGAAGCTCAACAGTAGCCTGTTTTCATGAAACTTCAATTACCCTGGACAATACCTCAAATATATCTCTAACATGAGAGACGCTGCAAGCTACAAACATATTTGCAACCAGAGCAAAAACAGACTGACGTGATATTGGAATGATCCCCTACATGTCGCTACTGTACACTATGAGGGGCATTCCCAGTCCTTACGCACTTCGGGCAATGAGTAGAAAAAACTCTTCCAAAGGATACACAGTGTACAAGTTCTTAACATGTTTGTTATTTAAAATACCATGCTCTTTTCCTCTCAGTCTCTTGCTAAAATGTTTAGCATGGCATGTAGTAATCTTCCAATATTTTATTTAGAATTATCAAAACTGTTTCAACTTTCATTAAAAAATGTAAAAAAGTCCTCAGCTAGGACTTCAAAACACAAGCAATATTTATTCAAATGAAAATAATGACGTACAAAATGCAAAATATGTAAAACATAACGGATATATGCATAGAAATTGTTTCAAATAAAAACATGCTCCTCCGAATATGCAACCTTGCTTTTATATAAGTCCGGCACTAAAAATAATAGAGAATGCTTTATAATTTTACTGAGACTTACGGAGGTCTATATAGGCACAGAGATATTTCTTCTCAGTTTTTAATTTATCTCTATAGGACAAGAAGTCAAATTCATCTGCTGAGGTCACATTTTCATGATTTTATCTTTTACTTCTTGCATCCTATGTTAGTATAATAACCTTTCAAAGATTCTGTTTTATATACCAGCAATGAACTTGTAGGTACCTAGTTCTATGCTCACATTGTCCTGCAACCCCATTTGACTGCCCTGAACACAAATACAATGGGAGTGATTTAGAAGCATTTTGTATCATCCACTACAATTCCTAGTGTGAGGGCTCTGCCATATTTATATACCAAAGTGCAATTATTTGAATATTCTCCGCTAATACTATATTCTGTGGTCATTTATAAATTTTACAAATTGTAAATGATGTATATAATGCCATAACGTCCATAAAGTAAATAATAGTAATAATAATGGCATATCTTGACATTTGTATATTATCTGAATTCAACCTATACACTCTGCCATATTTAATAATGCATTCTGCCAATGTTGCTTTATTAATAGACATTAGTAACACGAGATATACTACAAGCAGAAGACAGCTACAGCTCAACCAAGATGTACTACAAGCAGAAGACAGCTACAGCCCATCCTGCTTGAGTAAATGTATGAGTCGGATGACATTGCTCATTATTGTTTCAGTACTGTGGAATTTAGTATCTTCACCATAAGTACTTTGAAGAAATAGTTACTTATTCAGGGTTACAGCTTAGTGATCCAAGGCTGTGTTATCCTCGCAGTGCCTAGTTACACCATTTTCTGTTATGGTTTCTATGGAGGTTAATATTCCCTTTAATATCCCTAACCAATTTGTATATCAGTTGACAGTGAAGTGATGGGTAAAGGGGGGCACTTCCTCTCCTTACAGGCGTAACATAAAGTAGAATGACTGGATGATAATATACCACTATAGTATAAAGTATATAAGAGCATTCCAGACTTCTCCCAAGTTTACACTTCTTTATTAAAACAATAAAATTAAGCGCTTTCGTCTCTTGCCAATAGAGACTTCACCAGTCTTAATTTTATTGTTTTAATAAAGAAGTGTAAACTTGGGAGAAGTCAGGAACATTCCTATATAATACTATAGTATGCTTGAACTTGTGTGTATTTCCAACACCCTTTAGAAAGCTTCATTATGCATGTCCATTATAATATTCTAATGATCGCATTCATTCAAACCTGTCCAGCAATTCAAGTCTAATGTAAGTGCTCTGTCTGGCCTACTAATAGTTCCTAATAATACGGTTAATCTTACAGATCCACTTTCATTCTTTCATATAGGCTTTAGTGGACTTAATGGGCAATCATGCATTGCTTAAGTAGTCCAGTACAAAAGAACGATACCTCTCATCAGTTTTATGGTCTTGTTTGGCCCATCATTGTGTTTGGCATATAACCTGATATCTCTTCTCAGGTGTACATAATATCATCTTCCTGTTCCCTGGGTTTAAATACTTTTGTGACGTTTTGCTGCTTCTCATGTGTAAATGACCATTTAATAAAAGGCTGCAATTCATATAGGCTTTACATTTTCTATGGCATTCTAACCACATTACTCAATCACTGAAGAAACAATCCCTAAAATTTGTTAAAAGATTTGGAAGGGGTAGGTATCACGATTGTTATGCAGTGAGCTAAGGTTTTGATGCATCTATTATGCCACTATAGGAATCATGCTTTTTTTAGAATGCTTTTCTTGTGTTTGCAGAAGGACTAATATTGTCTCTGTAAAACGAAAGCTCAGCATGAGGTTGCTAATTAACTACCAGTTTGATTGTTCCCTCCTGTGGTGAAGGTTTTTGAAAAGATTATTGGTGGTCTAGTGAAAGCCTCTCTGAATATAAAATGTGCATGAGGCAATGTATGTGTTGAGATCTTGATATGAGGAAGGAACTAACGTGGTGATGTTCCCACAGTCAAAAGTGTTAGCTAGTGAAATAACTCATTTACTGGCTGTCCTAAGACTTCTGTGGCAACAAATATTTAATATTTTTCCTGAGGCATTTGCAAATATGAATTTCTTAGAACTAGGTATGACTCAATACAAAAATAATGTTAGTAACTGCAGCAGTTGTGTTATGACCAATGTTTACATCACCATTTTGTCAGTGGAAAGTCACCTTTTACTTTTTTTTTGTTAGTTATATAGATCCATCCGAGTCAGTAGTCTTTTTTTTTTTAAAGAAAAAAAAGACTTAAGAATGGTACATCAGAGAACATCTTCTGTTATAAAAAGTGACGTGATGTGAAACGATACCAAAGAATGTGCTACTATAAATGTAGAGGTATAAATGTTTATAGTTTACTTTAAAAGAAATACGTATTAGAGTCTGTGATCTGCTAATGAAATAGAAAATAAATAATGTTGAAGATGAAGGAAAATAATATCCATGCTCGTACAAGAGATTTGGACATTGGAATTTCCACTTCCATTTGCCTTGTTTGTGATTCTGAGCAAACCCCTTAACCAGACAGTGCTCCCGGGTCACCCCTGAAAGGGACATGAGCCTGTTGGGCTAGTTGGTTAACAAATAAATAAAATAAAAATAAATTATAGTTGAATAGTCAGCTGAGAAATGATTGATATGACTATGCCTAGAGTTGAGGAAGCGCATTACAAAAAAAAAATGAGTGCTGATCCTGTAGGACTGAGTGAGTAATGGCAACAAAACTGCTCACTTCAAGATGAAATGGAAAGAGTTTGGCACATAGGTGGACCAAGAGAAAAAAGGCATCCTCAATCGCACACACACACACACACACACACACACACACACACACACACACACACACACACACACGCATGCACGCACACATGCACGCACGCACGCACACACACACACACACACACACACACACACACACACACATATTGGATAGACATGTTTTGTGATGGAGTCATGTATTGTCAATTACTTTTTATCAGAATTACTTGAAATGTGTAGTATTAGTTCACCTTTAGTAAATGTTCTGAGGTAAAAATACAGCAGGAAATTTTGCTAAAAAAATTTGTATAAACAAACAAAGATCAGAAGCAGCTCTTTAAATAGCTGGACAAAAGGTTTATTTATTATGAATAATTAGCATATATTACCATACACTGTTGACATTTTTACCATGGCATGATACATTTGGCCAAACAGCATATTAGGACTTTTTGCTATTGCAAAATCATATTCAGCCCTTCAAGAAAGAAAGTTGACAATCCATCAGTTCTAATGCAACGTAGGTTTAACCCTTCGTATTTTTATGATGCTCTAGTTTAAAGGCTATTTGCACACACTTTTTCAGTTATATTCAAAGTGTCCCAGTTCCCTTCAATAAATACACCACACAAAATGACATTTGATGGCTTATATTAAACTTCCAAAACTATAACTTTATTGAACAATATTTTAATTTATTGATCACAGCATGAACATCTATATAACCATTTACTAGGGCAGCGTAACCCCACTCACCCTAACCAAATAAGAAGCATCCTCACCTCCACTCGCTTATTCTTACTTATGAAGCAGTGTCCTCACCTCTGCTCACTTACTTACTTACTTATCAAGCAGCTTCCCATCACTCACTTTCATTCCCCACCTCATTGAATTAAACATCTAACATCAGAGGGGGACAGAAGAGAGACAAGTTTGTCCCTCTTCTCTGCCTGAATGTGAAATCTATAAAAAAATCACACAATCTCCAATGTTCCTAAGAAAGGGAGGGAGATCGGGTAGCATGTTCATGTCAAAATCTGATCTCTTACCCGGTTACTCTCACACAAAACCAATTAAGCCCCTCCTTGCACTTACCTAATTTCCTCCCAAACCTCCTACCCACACAATTTAACCCTTCCATTCCCCACAACCCTAACCTACCATTATCATCTTAAATCCCATAGCTATTCTTACCTAACCCATCCCTGAAGATGTCCTGGACAAATTGGTTTGCTCCCAAATCTCATTTGTCCCTGTCCTCTTCAATAAATACACTAGACCAAATGGCATTTGATGACCTTTGTTAAGCGTCCATAACATAACTTTATTGAACAATATTTTAATTTACTGATCACAGTTGAACATCGATATAACCATTTACAAGGGCAGCCTCATCCTTCTCACCCTAACCATATAAGCAGCGTCCTCACCTTCACTCACTTATTTTTACTTATAAAGCAGCTTCATCATTTCCACTTGCTTACTTCATAGGTTCATAAGTGTGTACTAGGAAAATGACCCTGTGGCCTTTCCAAGCCTAGCCCATAAAAGTGTCCTGGCATTCTGCTGCCCATCATTAGTTCCCAGTGCCTCTATCAAGCAGAGCCCCTGGAGTGGTCCCCGGGGTGAATTTTGTATTTCCCATCCACTCATCAAGATTTCTCTTGGAGAAGGATAGTAAGGTGCTCTGCTTGACATGTATGGGAAGTCTATTCCACAGCACGGACAGTCTCTGGGTTATCAACCTGTCCCTCCAGCATGTTCTGTTGATTGTGGTAATAAGGTTGAGGTCTCTGGAGCATGTGGTGTGGAGGGATTGGGATTTCTTTAGATGTAACATTTCTAACAGAGCTGGGTCAGACATGGCTTTGTAAGTCGAGCAGACATAGCCAATTAGTAAACGATATGAGACAGAGAATAGCTGGAGTTTTCTGAGTCTGTCCATGTAGGACATGTGTTTAAGGCCTAGGATCCTCTTTGTGAGGTACTTTTGTGGCCTCTCCAGGTGTTGCAGGTGTCTAGTGAGGTACATGCCAAATGGGGCATAATACTATATGATTGGACAAATGAGGGAAGAGAAGAGAGAAATGATGACTTGTTTCTTCCTGGATGCAAAACCCTTCGTAATGAGATGTGCCACATAGAAGGATTTTCTGACCACAGTGGCAATGTGGTGGTCGAAGGAGAGGTTGCTGTCAACCTGTGTCCCCAGACATCTTATAACACCTTCTGTGATCAGTGGGCTCCCATTGATGTAGTAATTAGTGGGAACTGAGTTTTTCCCAAAGAGGATGACAACGCATTTTTTGGCATTAAGCTTAAGGCCGTGGTTTCGACACCAGTCATTGGTCTCAGTGAGATCTTTCTGTAGGATGTCTGCATCACTTGGGGAGTTAATAATGGCTTCCAGCTTGCAGCCGTCTGCGAATTTGGTTAGCCAGAGTCCCTCCATGTTGGCCTGGACTTATGAGAAGTAGATGCCAAACTGGAGAGGACCCAGGACTGATCCCTGTAGGACTCCACTCATGACTGGTCAGCAGTCTGACTTGGAGTCCGCTACTTTCGCACTGTGTTCTATCTGTGAGCCAGTTTGCAACCCACCTAATGATATAGGGATTGATGCCTAGTTTGGTGAGTTTATCAATAATTCCTGAGTGAGGAATGGTATCAAAGGCCTTGGCCAGATCAAGGTAGGCTGTGTGAACTGCCTTACCTTCAGCCACTGCTCAGGTGACTGACTCAAAGAAGTCAACCAGGTTGAGGAGGCATGATCTACCTTTCACAAAACCAAATTGCATGGGATCTAGAGTTTGGAGATTCCCTATATCCTTGTTAATTAGGTCCATGATAATGTGCTCCATAGCCTTACATATCAGACTCGTCAGGCTAATGGGGTGATAATTTCCAGGGTCTGTAGTCGCTTCTCTTTTATGGAGAGGGATGACTGTAGCAGTGTGCATTCAGTAGGGACAAAGCCTGAGGTGAGGCTGTGAGTGAACACAGCACACAGATGTGGTGCCAGTTCACTTTGTAATTCATGTAGAACACAGCCAGGGATATTGTTGGGTCCCATGGAAGCTATTATCTTGGCCTTAGACAATGCAGCTTTAACCTGTGCTCCAGTAATGCAGGGTGCCTGGCATTCTTCCGGTACTAAGATTGGTCCTTTAGGGGGGTGAGTGGTGTAAAGTTGGCACTGAATCTGTCGGCCAGTATGTTGGCAATATCTGTTGACTCAGTATGGGAGGTACCACTGTGCAGTAACTCAGAGCAAATCTGGGTATTTCCATGGAGATTCTTGATGTAACTAAAGAAGGTTTTCTGTTTGTTTTTAGTGTCTGCCGCAATTTTGCCTTCGTAGCTGGCTTTGGGGGTTTTGATGAGGGATCTCAGATTTTTGTTGAAGCTAATAAAGGACTTTTCCCAGTCTTGGGACTTCTCCTTTTTCAGCAACAGTTTCTTCCTTCTGTTGTAGAGTTTATTAATGGCAGGGGGCCACCAGACTGGCTTCCTTTTTTTGGACGAGAGCATCTTGGTTCTGTTGGGTATGGCTAGTTCCATGCATTTATGTACATGTTCATACAGTACAATGGTGTATGATTCAGCAGTCATGCATCTATTTTCCATTGGCATGGTGCCGTGAAGTTAGCCACCTCTGTTTTTAGGAGTCCAAAGTCAGCTTTGGAGAAGTTTTTCATGGTGAATACTTTTGCGGGGGGGGGGGGGGTGAGATGTGGATTTCCATGGTGATTAGTTTGTGGTTGGATCTAACCAGGGAGGAATTGACTATTGGTGTAGAGCAATGGTTGCCATTTTAGTAGTAACCAGGTCAAGGATGTTGCTTCCTCTGGTGGGGGTAAGAATGAGCTTGTCCAGGGAATTGGAATTGATGAATTCCAGGGAGCAATGGGCCAGTGCATTGTTGCTTGAGTACTTACTTATCAAGCAGCATCCCATCTGTCACTTTCATTCTCCTGCTCATTGAATTAAACATCCAACACCAGAGGGGGAACAGAAGGGGGACAAGCCTGCCCCTCTTCTCCACCAACCAGCCAGACACTGGCTGTTCCCCTTCATTCACTTCAAAATCTTCAGCAAAGCTTCCAAACAAATGTACACTGAAAAGGTCCAAACCAAAATCACTCAGGTTTACTCCATCCTCTCTGAACCAAAATGGATCCCTATCATAGCCATTCCAATGCCCTATCATATAACTACCCAAAGCAGCCAGTTGTAAAGTAGCCTAACATTAACAAACCGATGAGCCCAATCCACAGCCAAAATAACCGTAGTACTACCTAATTGGGTATAGCCTCTTAAAATAAACAGATCCTTATCCTTAATGCCCAGATCATTATCTGCCAAATTTACTAACAGAATGCAAAGGAGCTCAATGCCACCCAAAACAATGCAAACCCAATTACAGGCCATCCAGCCTAACCGCTGTCCCCTTTTGTTGTCCATTGGATATAAACATGACCAAAATGAAGTTTCATTTCCTAGAAAATTTACTTTAGCCAGTCACTGTACCCAAATATCTACTATAGAACAAAAAAGCACTTGATGACCAACCACCCACTGTCTTAATGACTTCAATCAATATGCCTTCCCTTTCCAAATCTGATAACCTATCAATGCACAAAGAGTGAATAAACAGCCTCTCTCCTGAAATAACAACACACTGAAAAGTTCTCCTCATCATATACCCAGACAGATTAAACATCATTACCTTGCCCCTTACATAACAAAACAAAGTCCAGAGGACTCCCAACATGAGGACCAAGGCAACCTCAAAGCCCAACCCCTTGGACACAACCACTCATTCCTGTCCTTTCCCAATACTTTCAGCTGATCCATTTTTGACCTAACCAAGCAAATGCACATGGAAGAGGAAAGCTGAAAATCCCACCAAACTAACAACCAAAATAACTCTGACACCCTAAGAGATCCATAACATATCCATAAAATGAACGCCACACCAAGTATAGTACAGTAAATTTCCATTTACCCACATGAATCTCCACAATGAAACCTTCAAATCTGTCTTGTTAATGGCCATTGTCTGGTAGTTTTCAAACTATCAGCCCTGCCACAGTCCTTCAAAATACTACCACATTCCAAAATTTTGGTAAGTCACGTAACCCAGCCACCTGTGCAACTATACAAATCACAGCTAAATCCACCTTGACCAGCTGAACTGCCTCACCTTGTTCCCAGGCCTAAACCCAGTATTTCAACAATCCTTCCCACCAATCTCCTTCCTCCTCAAGTAGCTGCAACACACAATTTAACCAAATCTTACTATGCCCTACTATACACCGTCCTATTAAAAGCTGCCCAGAATTGCAGTACCAGACATCTGATCATTCCAAGCCAACCTGACATGCCAAAACATCATCTAGATAAAGGGCATCCTTTTGACTGCTCACCCACTGCTACCAAATCCAATGGTGAACTGTGCTAAACTCTCTAAGTAGCACAGGCCACCAAACAACTTATCTATATAGCCTTGCCAAAGTAAAACTTAAACCCAACTACCATGCCTACAAAGTCTGATCCTACCTCATGCTGTTGTGACTCCACCACCACCTGTGGACAAACCCAAACTCCCAATAAATAACCCCAAACCTGCTTCACCCTGCTCCTGACATAACTCATCCTCACCTTTCCCCACACTACTCCCAAACCGCACCAACTCTGACATGTCTAATGAGAACCTAATAACACAGAATTACTTGTGACCTCAATGTGCACCATGTCAGTGGCCAGAACATCCACTGCAGCAGCAGCATCCATCACCTTTCAAGTCCTCTTTCTTCAGGCCACCAGCTGATGCAAAGTCTGCATTTCCCCATCTGCAAAAGAAAAGAAAAATGTAAATCCTCTACACATACATAAAACCAAAACCTCTTAATGACAACATTAGGTGCTGCCAAGGCCTACCTTGTTCATCAACTGCACAGCTGCTACACTCCCCTGCACCCCTATCTCCAATAACACGGTGCCACTTTATTCCTCATCAAATCCTTTTGCAGCCAGTGAGAGAACATATTGCAGCAAAAATGATCTTATGACACAAACAGCAGTAACTGAACCTATACATTTAAATTACCTATTAAAATGCAGAATGTAACATTAACTACCAGCTGGGGTTATGTTTGTTAAAGCCTTCAATTTAACAAGGATGCCATCACAGGCTCCATAATCTGCTGTATTTGCAGGAAGTATGGTATGGTTTAATTTCTTCTTTGGCCGATTATTGTCCCCATCGTAGTCATAGAATGTGGGATATTTGCAAAGCACATGTCAGAAGCAGTGCTTTAGTATTTCTTCACAGTTTGAGTGACAAAAATGCTCTAGGGTATGTTCTGTAGTGGATGCATAGCTCTCAACCTTCCATCTTCAAAATGAGGAATACTGCCTTTCATAACGTGAGACAAGCAACAGCCAGACATATTGAATGGCAAGCGAGCAATACCATTACAGCTTAATGTAGCAGAATTAGCAAATAAATTCCTCTGTGATTTACCAGAAAACCCCATTCAGGATGGCTGAGCAGAATGCCAGACATACGCACATACCTCTCTTACATCTCAATGCAAGAAAACTCAGCAAAGTTGAAACCAATAGGGGGACAAAAGACCCCAAAAGGGAGAGATTTAATTATCACACTTTGAAATATAGCAAGTTGCTGGGATAAAAGGATTTGTGTCAGCACATCTTTTCTTTTTTTTTAAGTTTTTATTAAATGTTAAACTAATAATCAATGACAAATAAACTGCAATGTAGAATTTAAACAACAATACAAAGAATAAGAAAACAATCAACAACTGAAGTATTTACAAAAGTGTCTACTAGATAAAAATTACAAAGTTCCTTTATATATATCAACTACTGTATTATTAAATATTCAGTAACTGTTTGTCTAGTAGTTCTTTCAGCTTACACTACAGGGTATAAGGTGAAGTTATTCTGATGGATCTTGTTTTAATGGTCGATTCCAAGTGACAGAATTCAGTTACAATATTCTTAAATTCTATGAAAGAAGGTGAAGTCTCAGTCTTCCAGTTTCTGGTTATAACCTTCCTGGCAACAGCTAAAATGTACCATAACAAGGGATATTTTATTTTTAACACAATCAGGACTTGGTGTATTAAATAGAATCAAAGATTTGGCTAAAACATATTTATCAGAAAATAATGTCTGTAGGGAAAGAGTAATATTGTACCAGTAGGATTTAAGAGCTACACAGTCAAAAAACATATGTCACCAATCCACCTTAGTCTCCAACATGAGACTTTTTTCTTACTGATTAGCTCTATTTTGTGTGGTATAAAAAAAGACCTGTCCATAAATTACTTGGGGAGCAGTCTCCATTTAAGAGATGAGGTAGTCAGTTTAGATGATTGCAGAATTATTATTTTATCATTATCATTAGGTGGGTTATTATTAACTAAAGAGAAGTAATCCCAATAATTCTCCAAATAATTTTTTTGTTTAATTTCTAATTACTTTATATATTTTTGAAAGCTTGCCATTATTAAGTAAATTTTGCTGTATAAGTGTTGTCAAAATGCTTAATAACTTAGGGGAAATAAATTATTGTACTTGGTGATATTAGGTCAATTTTACTAACCACAAACTGTCTACAAGATTGCATTTCCAACCACATATCATTACTTGTCATATTTAGTAATTAAGTAATCTTCTGGATTTAATTTGTGATTAGTCAACAGTTGAAACCAATAAATGAGATTATTTTCCTTAAGTAACATCATCTTAGGGAGGTTTAAAGAAGGGATATTATACTGTGTAAAAGTAATGGAAAAAAGAAGACACACCCAAGCTTTATAGGCTGGGTTTCTACAGATAAAGTTTCTAAATGTCTTTAGTAGAAATTACATGTAATGGGAGGTATGTATTTGAAATGTATTGGTTATAAAATAATCTTTTAAAACCCAAATAAATTAATTGTTTAAATTTTTATTAAAATTAGATATGTTAGCAGTGTTAAAACAAAGAATTTCTTGAAACTTTTTCTATGTGGCTGAGTAATAATAGTTAATAGAGAAATAGTTTTATTATAGAAGAGACAGAGTACAGTTCTAAGTCTGGTAGATTAATTCCCCCAGTTGACCAATCTCTCATGTGATGTGCTAGTGCTACTCTACATTTATTATTAAATAAAAAAAAAAATAAGATCAGTGAATTGAATTCTTTTATGTATGATTTAGGAAGTGGTAAAGACAAAGACTGTACAATATACAATATATTTGGTAAAATAATCATTTTAATAATAGAAAGCATCTTTTCCATTGTAAAAAAGAGCTTATTCCATTTGTTTATGAGATTTTTTATGCTTAAACTATTATTATAATTAAAGTCTATTATACCTTTAATATTAGCTAATATTATTCCTAAATATGTTCATTTGCCTGCTTGAACAATATATTTGTAGAATTGATAGGAAATACTTTTGTTTTACCATCATTAAAGATTAGACCAGATTTCCTTTGAAAACTTGCCATAGATTCAAATAGCAGAAAGGGAACCATTATTTTCTTTAATAGTAAGAAGGATGTCATCTGCAAACAGTTGGATTTTAGAAGATACATCAAGACTTAATTTAATACCCTTTACAATACCCTTATAAAATTAGCTAATACCTCCATAACAAGAGTGAAAAGCAAAGGGTATAGAGGGCAGACTTGTTTAGTTCCTTTAAGTATTTGAATATATTGAGAGGTGTAAGTACCTAACTTAATATAGGCCTGACATCCTATATAAAGATGATTGCGAAATTGCATGAAATTACTAGAAAATTGTATTTCTTCTAAAATACAGGAAAGATAATGCTAATTAATAGAATCAAAAGCACAATTTATATCCAAACTGATTTGGGTCTAATTATCTTTTGAATTATTAACAGAAACAATTATGGTTATTACTCTTTTAATAGTATCATATGTGTTCCTATTTAAAATAAATCCTGGTTGATCTTCATCAATCAAAAATGGAAGAAACTTCTTCAGGCTTTTAGCATGAATAGACATGAACATGTTGTAGTCAACATTTAAAAGAGAAAGTGGCATATATGAAAAACGTTTAGTGGGGTCTTTATCACCTTTTAATGTGGGAGAGATAAGAGTATACTTCCATGAAGGAGGGACATTGGCCAAATCTTTACATAAAGAAAAAAAACCTTTGTGTAATAAGGTCAGAACTTCATTATGTATTATTTCATAAATTTCAGGAATAATTCCATCACTACCTGGGGCCATAACTACATCATTACCTGGGGCTTTATTTCACTTTAAAGCACTAATTTGAAATTGAATTTCAAACATTGAAATTAGTTTGTCAATTGTTTCAACTTGTATATTGATAACATATTTTTTGTTTTAATAAATGATCTAACTACTTCATTAGAATCTAATAATATAGAATCTAAAGAATTATTAAAGTGTTCTCTGAATTCCATTTGTATGTTCCCTATTTCAGCAACATTTTTTTTATTTTTAGGTGAGTAAATCTCTTTAATATGACTAAGCTCGCTAAACCTCTTAGTCTTGACTTCTAAGTTACTCAAGGACTTAGAATTAAAATAAATGTTTATATTTATTTATTTATTTTTTATTTATTTCACATTTGTTTAGATAAGATCCATTTTCAGTGGAGGCCCAGAGAGAAAATCTCCACATACAGAGATTGTACAAAAACTTATACAATAAATTATACAAAACGTAGCCAAGAAATTATAAAAAATATATACAAGATGTACAGTACACCATAAATTGCATTCTATGCTTTTCTATGCATTCTGTGCCATTCTATATATTTGAACCTCTCTAAATTAACCATAGTCTTATGATTTAAAATTTGTAAATATTTGCTATTTAAAGCATTCATTTTTTTTTCTGTTTTATTGATTTTACCATTTTGGTTGAGTAGTTTTCATTTATCAAGTTTCTCTTTTATCTCATTTATTTCTTCTTTCTTATTGGTATACCAGTTAGTAATTCTCCTATACAATCATGCTTCTAATGCATCCCATATTTATATATATATATATATATATATATATATATATATATATATATATATATATAGGTTTACTATAAAAACTTGGAAACTGCATTGGTCAACTGCATGTGATCGACTTGAAGTTTCCAAGTCAGCAGAATGTCGACTCAAAATCGATCATCTACACTACAGCAAACAGGTAGTGTAGGCTGATAATTTGGGTTTGGCGTTTGACATTGTGCAGGGAATTCACACTTCAGTGAAGAACAGGGGATTTGCCCATTTCCTCACTGTAGTGCAATCTCAGAGTTGGTATATTTAATGTGCAGGGGGTGTGGGGACACAGCCCCCCATATGGGGGGGTGCAGAATTGTACAATTAATGTACTGTTGACTGTAGAGTTCAACGGTATGTTAATGTGCATAGCAGGAGGTGAATGACATTCTCCTGCTGTGGCAAATACATTGAACCACGGTGGTCAATGTATTCATTTTCACTGTGGTTTACTTTTTGGAATTTTGAATTCTGCATTTCGGGTCGACATTTTAAATAGTCGACTGAAGTTGATTTGAAATTTCAATAGTAAACCTATATACACTATTAGACTTAATAAAAAGTTGAATTTCTGATGTAAGGAAATCTTTATAAAATCTTTTAAGTTGTTTGTATTGACTGGAATTCATTAAATCTCAACATAATTATTTGAACTAATTAGTAATTCAAAAGAAATAGCATTATGATCTGAAAGGGGCATGTAGTTACTTTAACCTTACCCAAACTGCTCATGACCTCATCTGAAACATATACTCTATCAATGCTAGAATATGTACCATGTCTGTGAGAAAAAAAATGAGTGGAAAAAAGAGAATATGGGTTAGAAAAGTCATTAACGTCTCTAATATGGAATGTATAAGCAATATCTTTCAAGATTTTGGCTGAGGGTAAAATTGTCCTTCTACCAGAAGTATTGGGATCTTTGCCTGTTAAAATGCAATTAAAATCTCCAGCAAGAATAATGTTTCCTTTAGATACTTGAACAATTCGATTTAAATGTTGTTTCACAATGTTAACTCCAATTCCTGGACTCCAATAAATATTGATTATTGTATATAATTTCCTATTAAGCTCCAGTGTTACCAGGCAAAACATACATTTGCCATCCTTATTTGTTTCAATAACTTTAGTAATAGGTAAATAATTATTCCACAATATAGCTACTCCTGTCTTCTTTTGAGAATGGTGAGAGCTAGATAACACAGAATAATGTCTAGTATTAACTTTATCTATGTCTTAAGATAAAAGGTGTGTTTCTTTTAAGAAAATTTGGGAATTGAATAATTTCAAATATTTGTGTTGACTTCCTCTTTTACAGCTATTATTCAAACCACTGATATTAATAGATACACATTTTAAATAAGAGATGAAGCATAGTGAAAGAGTTTACATATAATATAACCATTCATTTGATTTGTGAACATGCATAAGGTGTCACAACATCAGTTTTGATATGAATATGAATAAACCTATGATCAGTCATAAAGGAGACAGAAATATAAATCAAAATCACACCGTTAGTAGACACCAAAAAAGAACATAAAAATCCAACATTATGTATCCCAGTAACCCATATATGGAGTCAAATACTAGCCTGAACAGCATTCACTACCCAAGCCAAACATCTAACAAGCAGCAACAGTTTACTTTTTACTACAACTTGTTAAAAAATTATTTATATAGTCGTATAATGAAATATAATAAACTCATCTAAAGCCAAATTGTACAATTCAAGGAAACTTTTTTGATTTTTGTGAAGAAAAATTAACTTTACTTAAAAAAGATGTACTATTTTCAGCTTATATTACTATATAATTGTGCCACAGGATGCATTTGTATAAATGACTCTTGCATTAGTTTGATAGAAATAACAAAGCTAAATATAAAAAAAGCCAAAATTAAGACAAATGTTACCAGTTCCAAAGTAAGAAAATCAATGGTTAATTACAATATCTTCCAGATGAATTAGATAATAAAATTCTTAAGAGAAAAAAGTCATTATATATGATTGAATAAAGGACATAGGATGCAAGAACTGGGTAATCAACACCACATTTGCTTAATGTATAAAAAGTATAAAGATTAAATTACTTCCCTGTTACACATTTGCTACCATAAAAAAATAAAATATTTTTCCTCTTGAGGATGTATGCAGTTGTCTAAAGTTGTATAGATGATATCTAAGTTGTGAAGCAAACAAGACATTCATGTAAAATACATATAAGTGCCTGACACTTATTTGTTGAAAGTATATATAATCACAGCAAGCAGGTTAGTAATATGAATAAACAGAAAAACTGTTTTCTGACCAATGACATTCTAAGGTAGTTAACATTTCTACAGTTATATTCTATTCTTGTTGGTGCTGCTATAAAACCTTTGAAAATAAAATATTTTGTTACAACTGCCCAAAAAACATAAAGTAAGTTATTCTCACTCGTATAAGATAGGTCAGATCAATAACTAGTACAATAAAACAAGAGAACTAGCATCAGGATGAGTTCTCAAAGTGATATGAAGTCAGAAACATACACAACTACCTCCAGTGATTGAGACAAGTTCTAAATGAATTACTACTAACCTGTCTCAGAAGCACCATCTTACATACAACAAAACAATGTTAGAAGGATAAAACCTGAACACTTCATGTCTTTTATCACATTGGTTGCTCTGAACATCATAATTCACCAATCCACTACTGAATTGAAGACTTCTCCAAATGAACCAAAGATATGAACCAGAAACTCCGATTCACTGGGTAGAACTGTATGAGCGAGAGGCATGGCAACCTTACTATATTAACAAAGTATAATATACAATAGGGCCATTTGAAATTTCCAAAAAAAAAAAAACTTTTTTTTAAGCAAGGTAATTTATAAAAACAAAGTTTACTTTCCCCTTTAAGTATACATAAAAATAAGCAACCAATTAGAGATGAGTAAGCAACTAATTACATCACTCAGCTGAGAGAGAGAAAATAAGACCAAGTATGTAGTTTAGTACACTCAAGCATAGGCCAACTAGATGGCCGCCTAGGGCGCCGGTGTAGCAGGGGCACTTTTCCAGTATTTATTTGGTGTAGGTAGACCAGGATGGGGGCACCAGGTAATGCATTGGGGGGGCGCCGTGGAGCTGTTTTGCCTAGGGCACCAGTTGACCTAGGGCCGCTTGTGTCAAGCCACCGGAGAAAACTTCAGACTTGAGGAAGCTCAAGCAAGAAAAGGCAACCACGAAACATACAGAAAACAACACTGAAAACTAAAAAGAGAGAACAAATATGGATTAACATATTCAGCTGCAAAGCACTTCAGTCAGAGAGATTGCACCACATCCCTTCCAGTGCAACCATCCCAATCCTATCAAAAGCCACCAGGCAGACAAACTATATCCACAATCCAAAAAAGAAAGAAAAAGAAAGGCAAAACAGTCAACCAACAGGAAATATACAGAAAAGTGCAAACCAGTCAATCCACAAGAAACATAACGAAAGATGCAAATGACCACATGTCCAAACACACATGCATGCAAGCAAGCTACCAAAGTATAGTTCACTCAAAACATACAAACAATCTCAAACCCACCACCAGATACATATCACAGACCAGATGCAGATCAGTCCGGACAGGTCGAACAGTATAGCAGGCACTAAATGTATATTAAGAGCAATTGAAAAGCATCATTTAAGTGAAAAACATGGATCTAAAATGAGTTATTCATAAATCTAGTTAGATTGAATTTTCCTATGATAAATTACCTGAACAGATTAGCAAAGCAATTAAGGTAAAATGAGCTATAAATTCACTCAAAACATACAAACAATCTCAAACCCACCACCAGATACATATCACAGACCAGATGCAGATCAGTCCAGACAGGTCAAACAGTATAGCAAGCACTAAAAGTATATTAAGAGCAATCGAAAAGCATCATTTAAGTGAAAAACATGGATCTAAAAAGAGTTATTCATAAATCTAGTTAGATTGAATTTTCCTATGATAAATTACCTGAACAGATTAACAAAGCAATTAAGGTAAAATGAGCTATAAAACGTAATAGAATGAACAAGACTGCAATTATTATATAGGAAAAAAACATTAAAAGATCAACATTATCAACAAAGATAAATAGGTAAAGACATACCCCGGATTCAGGAATCTGAAATTTCTGTGCAGGAACACTGTAGGAGCTCCTGCATGGAAAACGGTCACAGAGCGATTCAGGATAGTGCCGTTTTCACGTGCATGAGCAGCCCTACACTGTTCCTGCATGGAAAACCGACAAATATGCAAATCACCTCATTTGCTGTTGAAAACCATGCAAATGAGGGGATTTTATGATTCACCAAGCTGCACAGACTCCGTATAAGAACAGTGTCAGTGCAGAAATGTATTCGGCTAATAACCAAATACATTTCTGCATCTGACAAAACAGAGGCATGACGGCTTGTGTAAAAGCATGTATTATGTTTAATACAATGCCAATGGCCAAACATAAGGCCATTGGCATTAAAAACTGATTTTTTTTTTTTAAATTACATTTTTTTTTTAGCCAATCTCGCACGTTTAAGCTTAGGGCAGTGGCACGCAAACAAGATCGTGCCAAAAATAAAAAAAAAATGAGAATAGTTAATTTTAAGTGAATTCGGCATTTTGCCATTATAGTTAATGGCTTGCAGAATGTAAACAATACCTGGGAGCAGTGGTTGTCAAGGGGAAAGGGTCTGTTTAATTACAGTAACTAATGACCTATACACTGGGGTATGCAAATGAGGGGAGTTATACTGAATCACAGATTTCTTCAAAGTTTCAGCTTGTACCTAACCATGTAGGTACAGGAATACAACAGTGCAAGTCTAAGAGCTGAATGACTTCATAAGGGTTTGTGTCATGCTTGCTGTAAGCTCATTGGAGCTCTGTGGCTCATGTTTGCCCTTAGCTAAGCACAGCTAAGGAAGGGGGTGTGTCTGAGACTGTATATTCTTATTCCAGGAAATGCAGAGTATGTTTGCATCCAGGGAAGGCCATTTTTGCTTAGAAGTGCTTACATTGGGCAAACGGGTGTGCGCAGCATGCAGCGGGCCTAAAAAAAAAGAAAACACAGGAAATAGCAGAACTGTTTACATTTCAGCATTGGGTATGTGCAGTGCACCTCGGGGCTTAAATAGGGAGGAAGTGGGAAGGGGAAACAGCAGTAGGAAGGCAATCAAGAAGAAGTAGCATAGCTGGCATGTGAAATGTATCAGAATCAGCTAATTACACAGGCAGCAGGCCAGACCAGCCCAGCACACTACTATAAACTATGCAAACACCTTTCAGTCTGTTTTTTCCCACAAACTCTACACCACCGGTGTACACAGATGGGGAAATTTTACCTGACAAAATTAACAAAATGTTAGGGGCTGCCGTTGCTATCATACATCAATATGTACAAGAGGCTGAGGGTGGTGAGGATGTGAATGCTGATGACCATCCCAGTGAGGAGGAGGAGAAGAGTGTAGAGACCCAGGGTAACCTAACAGGGGCTACATGAGCTGGAGATAGTGGAGAGCTATAGGGTGGACAGGGACATTCTACAGCAACTTGTTGAGCTGTGCCGGCCCCGCCTCACACACAGAACCAACAGAGGGGAACCCATCCCAGTGGATACCAAGGTATGTGTAGGCCTAGGAATGCTAGCCACAGTACCTTCCGAAGGCCAACTGAGGATATCATGGGGATCTCACAGGCATCAGCATCCAGGGTACTCCACCAGTTCCTGGATGCCATGTCAGCACATGCCGTGAGCACATATATTTCCTCAATACCAGTGAGGCATTGACCAGCAATATGCACCTCTTCCGCCAAATAGCAAAATACCCTGAGGTAGTGGGTGCTATAGACTGCATGCACATACACATCAAAGCACAACCCGGCAAGCAGGGTAGGGTCTACATAAACCGCAAGGGCTTCCCCTCCATCAACTGCCAGGTTATGTGCGATGCCCAGGGTATTATCTTGAATGTGTGTGCTGGCAGCCCTTGAAGCTATCACAACTCCCACATCTGGCATATCACACAGCTGTACCAGTCATTTGCCAATGGGGACATGGGGACATCCCATATGGCCACCTAGTGGGGGATGCTGGCTACGCACTGGAGCTGTGGCTGATGACACCCTTCAGAAATGCACACACACCTGAACAAGAACACCATAATGAGGCACACGCACAACCCAGAATCATTATAGAGCATATGTTTGGAATGCTCAATTCACGGTTCTGCTGCCTGGACATATCTGGGTGGAGCCTTGCAGTACTCTTCAACTACATGTACACAAATGTTCATAGTATGTGCCATGCTACACAATATGATCCTGCGGAAACAGCTGCAGCAGGAACAGCACTGGGCAGGGCCACACAGCCCCCCACCATTGCCAAGGCCAGCACAGAGGGACTCAGAGGAGGAGCATCCTGAGCCTGCCCCTGTAGGCTGAAGGAGGCATGCCCAGTATGCCCAGGCCTTGGCAAAGATGCAATGCATAGCACATACACTGACATGGTAGGGACTCAGGCAATGACACCTCTCTCTGACTTGCACATACAGTAAAAGGGATGCCAAACATGACACTACCTGTGCTTTACCATGTATAGGTAGTGTACTATGTGCATCTGACATAGCCAGCCCTCCTGCATCATCCTCAATACTGGCCCAGCCACAAGGTAAGTCACCCTTCCTATCAATTACTGAATGGAGTAGTATGTTATGATAGTTGTATGTATGGTATGGAGGTGAGCATGCAAGGGAATTGGGTGGCTGAATGGGATGGCAGCAGATACTGAACACCTATATGGGCAGCATGAAATCCATAACAGATATTGGTGTCAACATACTAGGCAGTAGTAGACAAGGTGACAAATCCCACAGCAGTACATTGATGGCCGAAATAACTGTGCATGTCAGTGAGGCTAACATACCCACAACCAGCCTCAGCCAGCAGGACAGGTGCTGATGACCATAAAGAAAGACAAGGCTAAGGCCTCCAATTGATGGCAATGGTGAACAGCCCCCCTCCAGACCTACACAGACAGACTACAACAGGTCTGGCAGTTGTATGTTAGTTCTGAAGGCTAAGAAGTCTGAAATTGAAATGTAGGTCAATAAAACCTAAGATCTGTACTCTACTGATATGTCTCTAGTCTGCATGATAGGTCAGAATACAAAACAAAAAGGAAGCCAGCAGAGTACCTGAAATACAAGTACAGTCATAGCAAATGTTTAAAGTTGTCAGGTGTGCCCCCTCCCCCAACAATCCTATGTAGAAATACAGTAACATGTTAGTGTGAGGAGTAATATCAGTGGACCACAGATTACCCGAGCTGGTCCAATCTACAGGATAGATCATTGCATGTGTGCAATATGCAGGAGTATGTGTGTTACATTGTTGTGTGTTCAAGATTGTCTGGAAGTGGTCAGCATGTAGGCATGGATGTTTGTGTCTTGGTGGCCTATGGGGAGTACTGTGGTTGACAGGGCTATGTTCTGACAACTGCACTTCCGACCGCAATGCTTCTCAGCAATACCCATGTCATCCATACTCACTGACCAGATGTCAAAATCTGTCAACATTTGAAAGATGGACATGCCCTGAATGTGGTCACATACATACACACAGTACACACATGGAAGTACCCTAGACAGAGTGCATAAAATGTAACTGTCAACTGCACACAACTCTGGAATTGTACATACAAGTTAGCAGCACATTAGTTGTCAGTGTAGTATGGAATACTGATGTAGTCTGGCCAATCACTGGTAGACCACAAAAGGCACAGTTGTGAAGTAATGAGAGACTGCCTGTGTCCCCACACAAGGCAGCATAAGGGGAATGTCACAGGTATATCTGTGAGTCAGCTGCAAGTAGCTCCCATATCACACATGCACTCATCTCACCCCACCATCAGCCACATGTCATATCCTTGCTGTTGGGAATGAGTACAGTATGACCCAACATCTGTATGGGGATACCCACAGAATGCAGCATGCTGAAGAGGTGTCCTATGCAGGTGTGTCCCTAGCTGTAAGCAGCACCCTGCCTGCATCCAGACCAATGGATCAATATGGACAGGAAGTATTGCCATTAACACCTTGCACACTTACCCTGTCATACCAGGGGAATCCACTGGCTCGCAGCCTGGGAATGTAGGAGTGACAGAATGCACTGGCCTGCTACAGATGGCTTGCATCACTACCAAATGGCTTATAGTCTTCTGTCAAAGGCCTGTGCCTCACCCGTATTGCCAGTGTATGGTATCTCATTGGGTCCTAACAACCATACATAGTCACCAGAACACAAATGTAAGGACATGTTGACAAATCCCAGTAGCATGCCCACCATGTCCTACTGCTTGAACTGTGGACCAATCCATAAATACCACTGGGATGAAGGGCCAACTATAGGGGTACCTCTTAGATATCACTTGCATAATGTTAGAAAGAGGATAGAATAACAGAGGGGGGTGTAGAACAATGGAAATCATGAAGTGTGTGAAGTCTGAAACTCTGATGTGTGCACATACTACCGCTGCCTGCAAACCCAGGAATGGGTGGCTACAAACCTGCTTGTAAAACACAATGTGAAGGGGAATTGACCAGATTTATGAGTCCTGCCTCTGGTTAATCTGGGTAAATCTGTACAGCTGAGAGGTATGACCACAGTAGGATATGGCCACTCTGTTAAGTCGATATATGTACAAGAAAGGGATCCACAGCCACCATGCTACCAAGGTGCTGGACCATTTACACAGACCCATCAGCAAGTGACTGTAGCTACCCGTCCAGAATGGCAGGAGTGTGCAAGAATGTGTAGACTGCAGACCGCAATACTGGACTCAGCTTCATTCATCTTTTTTTTCCCAGTAAATAACTGTGAGCAATTAATCTTATCTATCAGTAGTTGATGACATAATACATCACAGTGTAAAACAGTACAGATGTCTCAATATCTTTTCTAACATCAACCATGTAACACAAGCAGCACAGACAATAATAGTTACAGTGTCTCCCTATCTTTCGCCCATTGTGATTCCATATTGTCAACCTGTCTACAGATATCCTGCAGAAACAGGTTGCTAGCTGTAGGTGTAGAACACCAAAGCCTGGGCTGCAGTACAACCCTCCCTGGAATGGATTCACACACTCAATATAGAAGGTCATACTATGCATGCTCCTACGCTTAGGGAAATGAAGCCGATGTCTGACAACACAGTGGACTATATATATATATATATATATATATATATATATATATATATATATATATATATATATATATCAATCACTGTCTAGGAATGCTCACACAAATCTAAGACCAACAGACTATAATATGTCAAATATGCACACACAGTAGCATGGGGAACATAGAGACAGGCAGTGACAGAGAGAATGCCATTATGAGGGCTGTCCCACCTGCTACAAACCCAATCAGCCTATATCACATGATGTGCTGATGTCAATCACTTTAGACATTCCTTTTGGTAGCCCTCAGCCCTATAGTGTCTGTGGTGCATGTGATAACCGTGTAACACAATAGTCCAAATAAGTATTCATGTAGAATTTGTTAACTCAGTCCTGTCAAATGTGAAGTTGTGTGTGAATGTGTGTGTGTTGTTTCCAGATGAATGATTTATGGCCTATTCACGCACACTGCATTCCCCATTGCCCATGTTAGCACCCCAGCTGATGTCTTTCACCTTGAAATAACCCCTTAGGCAAGACTTAGCCCTCTAAGCTGTGTGGTGCTTGCAATAACTGCATAATATTGTAGTGTGGTAAATTAGTTAGGTAGAAGGTCTAATCCCAGACATGGCAACTGTTAAACTGTGTTTGTGTTTGGAGAAGAATGATTATGAGGACATTCACACTCACTACACCTCTCATTGCCCTACTTTAGCACTCCTACGGATTTCAGTAACGTTGAAATAACTCATTGGCAAAATCTCAGCCCATAAGCATTGTGATGTGTGAAATAACTGTGCAATACTATAGTGTAGCAAACTAGTTAGGTAGGAGTTCTAATCCTGGACCTGGCAACTGTGAAAATGTGAGTGATAGTGTGCGTGTCTTTGACGACACCTGATTTTGTGGACATTCACACTTACTGCATTTCCCATACCCCTCCTTTAGCCCTGCTGCTGATGTCACTCACCTTCAAAGATACCTTTGGACAGCTCTTCAGCATATAAGCTCTGTGGCGCATGTAATAGTTGTGTAATACAATAGTGTAGCAAGCTAGTTAGGTAGGAGTTCTAATCCATCCTGGTCTTGGCAACTGTGAAAATGTGTATGTTTGTGTCTAAGAGTGTGTGTGTCATTAATAACACCTGATTTTGTAAACATTCGCACTTACTACACTTCCCATACCCCTCCTTTAGCCCTGCTGATGATGTCACTCACCTTCAAAGATACCTTTGGACAACTCACCAACATATACGCTCTGTGGCACATGCAATAACTGTGTAATACCCTAGTGTAGCAAACTAGTAGATATGAGTTCTAATCCTGGTTCTGACAACTGTGAAAATGTGTGTTTGTATGTGTCATTGATGACACCTAATTTTGTGGACATTCATACTTACTACACTTCCCATACCCCTCCTTTAGCCCTGCTGCTGATGTCACTCACCTTCAAAGATACCTTTGGACAGCTCTCCAGGATTTAAGCTCTGTGGTGTGTGCAATAACTGTGTAATACCAATGTGTAACAAACTAGCTAGGTAGAAGTTCTTATCCTGGTCCTGGCAACTGTGAAAATGTTTGTGGATGAGAGTGTGTGTGTCTTTGATGACACCTGATTTTGTGGACATTCACACTTACTGCACTTCCCATACCCCTCCTTTAGCCCTACTGCTGATGTCACTCACCGTCAAAGCTACCTTTGGACAGCTTTCTAGCATATAAGCTCTGTGGCATGTGAGGAAATACGTAACACTGTAGTAGCAGTATATAGCTAGATAGGGGTTTGAAACTCAGTGCTGGCAATTGTGTTTGTGTGTGTGTGTGTGTGTGTGTGTGTGTGTGTGTGTGTGTGTGTGTGTGTGTGTGTGTGTGTGTGTGTGTGTGTGTGTGTGTGTGTGTGTGTGTGTGTGTGTGTGTGTCTCATCAGTATCCTGTGTGGATGTTGGTGTGATTGTGTAATAACACTATCCATTGCTGGGTTGGTTTTGATACATTTTCATATTAAGGACCCATATGTCCCAATGTCACATTACAAGGCCAACAGTGGTCAAACACTGTAGAAGTTTTGCAGACAATACACAGCCATAAATGTATATATAGGCAACTATTATAATACCCAGAGACATCTCTCCACCCACTGATCATACACAAACACACTTGGCTCTTTCTATCTTCCTTTCTTTCATTCTCTATGTCTCTGTCTCCTACCTTCTTCTGTTAAATGTGGAAAAATACATCTGTTTTTCATAGGCAGCAGCTTGACGTTGGTTGGTATTGCTCATGATTAGCTGATGCCCTGTGCACGAATTGGAGTCCCTCACTTGCTAATTGCATATGGAACAGCTGTGGTATCATTTCTATAGCCAATTGCATGGAAACACACTCCTATAACTAATCACTGCAAGTGGGTGTTGGCTTTTTTCATTCACTATGAGCAGGACTTCATGTGGGTGTCTGATAAACAGAATCACAGAGGGTAGTTGGTAATACCCCTTACAACAAACACTGTGGAGGCAGGCTAACAAACTGGAGGGGCATGTTCCAGACATGGGGACAGAGTGTAAGTATTGCTGTTTTACATTTGAAGTAATGTTGGTTTAACAGGGTTTGTGTGGATATGGCTGTTCTGTGTGATTTAAAGTCTGGCATGACAGTGTTATGTGGTTGAGAAAACACTCACTTGTAGGGCTACCTGCAGACTGGCCAGGGTTTGGAGTCTCAGATTTGGTGTGTTACTCACACATTTTCTGTCTTTATAAATGCAGTAGCATACTCTGATGTTTGTAGTCAGTAAATGGTAACATTCATGTGTGTTACTGACTTCATATCCCTCAGAAGGGATATGTCACTATAAACCCTGCTACACCAGCAATGTTCTCAGTTTATAACTGCAATATGTCAATATTGGCCCTGTGTTTGTGCCTCTGTCACTCAAGTCTGTCACCCTTTGTTCAGATGTCATGTAGTGAGAGGTGGATATGTACAGTATATCATTATTTACTGACATAATTCCTGATATGAAGCCAGTGATATATCAGACTGCCAGACATGTAATGTATAACAGGCCTAATATTTGAGGACATAACCTGGATATTCTGTTGCCTGTACAGTAGTGAGGTCTGTGTACTTATGGTGATTGTTGACAGAGTGTCTGTATTATGTACCGGTGTACTGTTAATATGTTATCTGGCCTGTGTACAGACTGGAGTAGATGTCAATGTTATTGGTCCTGTTCTATCTGACGTTGCATGCTGCTCCAGTTTCTGATACCCTATCAGCCTATATGTTTGTAGGGCCAGACTAAGACATGTCCCATACCACAGTCAGGCATCAGACTACAATGTGAATTGGGCCAGTATATGTAGAGTTAGTGTGTGAGCGGCAAACGTGATGATGGCTTTTGTTCACACAGTCCATATACTATACTATTACTTAGGCTTAACATTATGTGACTGTGACTGTGTTGAGATTGGTTGTGGGTATGCACTTTCACATTGGTGTGTGTTACTCATGCTGTTACATGCCTATAGTGCCTGCTACATTTGCAATTACATGTGTATTCCCCCATAGGTAAAATGGGTTAGTGTTGTGGCAGTCTGCCTGTAGTGTGAAGTTATGTCCAGATATTTGTCAGATGTACTGTTGCAGTGGGCTGCTGTAAAGATGTATGTCACTAACTAGTGGGAAGTATGTGGGCTTGGGACCTCTGATCCTCTAGTTAATATGTGTTAGGACAGACAGGAGGGTGTGAATGCATCAACTGTGTGAGCTTATCTACTCCAGTATTTGCAATATATCCCCATTCTCATGGGTTTAAACATCCCCTTTATCAGGCTTGTTCCACATTTCTTGCACTAAGGAGTTCTGTGTATACCTCATGACTGACCAGATAGTTTCAGACTGCCCATGTTTATTGCTCATATTTCTTCTGTATTCCACAGGATCATTACTGTGATTTGTGTGGTACTTCACTATGATGATTTTATGATGTTTTTCAGTAACTGCTGGCGTACATGTCAGTTTCAGAAAAGCCTTCCTTCACAACATGTGTGTTGACACAACCCCTGTCACTGTAGCACCATTCTACATTTATAACTGCAATACGTACATTATGTTCCCTTGCACTAAGAGGTTGAAAGTTATGGTGCTGAGGTATGACTCCACTACATGTCACGTATTCATATACCCAATATATATATATATATATATATATATATATATATATATATATACCAATATGTGTGTATATATATATATATATATATGTAGAGAGAGAGAGAGAGATATATGTATATATATATATATATATATATATATACATATATATATATATATATATATCTACATATGTATTACATATATATATATATATATATATATATATATATATATAGATCCTTTTATATGTAAACATGAGTGTTGTAAAAACTTCTCAGATGTATCCCACCATAATAATCTATGTGTATATTTACATAAGAACATGACTGATTCAACACTATTTTCACTTACAAGTACTAAACAATTGTAGTAGTCAAAGCAGTTGCTCACTACTAGTCAGTATGTGTACTGAATGATATATTTGAAAAAGCAATAAACATCTTCCTACCTCAGATGGCTTAGTGGTTAAGTGCTGTGAGTACAGTGTGCAGGGTCCTGGGTTCAAGACCACATGGGCTAATTATTTTGTTGCTGGGCAGAGCAAGGGCTGATGGAGACAGGGTGATTAAGGCACTTTAAAGTGGCTTTAAGTGGGTTTGTGTGATTTTACGTGAAGCTAAGCGGTGCTAATGTACGGTTAAACAAATATGTGCTTACACGGTGTAGGCTTCACTTACCTGTGCACAAATCCTGCATAGCCCAGGCCTGTTAACCAGTGATTGCATTCCAGTCTGATCAAATATCAGGGTAATGGCATCTTTAATAACTGTATTTAAGTCCATTTACATAACATGCTTCTATGTGCTGTCTTTACAGTAGAAAGGGGTGTGAGTAAACCTTATGGGACACCTGCGTATACATGTGTAGTACCACAATCCTTTTTCTGTTTATGTGTTTCATACTTGGGTAATATCCCAGAGTATATGCAGGCACACTTGCATGCATGGTATCATTACGTTACTACTTTTAACAGTGCTTTTCCAAGTAAGAGTAGATTGCAGATTGTAGTACTGAACTCATTCACCCTTGCATGCAAAGCTGGACTCTGAGTACTGACTATCATGTTGTTGGTGTTTGAGCTGTGTGTGTTTATGTATCTCCTAGTGGATATTGATCTGCTATGTTGGTAGTAACTGTGGACTACCATGTTTTTATGGACATCTAATTGAGGACTGCTGTAATGTAGTAATGGCATACCTATCAGTCTCAGACGTCTATCTGTCAAAACATTCATTCTAATGCATAACCTGTTGCCTATCTACTGTCTGTGTGTCCTCTGTACAGATGTGCAGATGTCAGGCATTCATCTTGGTTGCTTACAGGCAATCTCTGATTGACTGACACTGACATGTCTGCCCAGCTGGGTTATGCATGCCACAGCTTGGAAACCCCAGTCTGTATGCACCACATGCCATGGATACCTCAAGCAGACGCCCACAGTCAACAGAACATGTTTGGGTACAGGTCCCAACCCAGACACTGGCCATGTCATGCAATATGCGTTGCATACATGTCAAGTGGAGCACCTCACTGGCCCTCTTCAAGAGAAAACCAGATGAGTGGATGTTGAATATAACTGTCTCCATGGGGATTACTCAAGTGGCAAGAGTTCATAGATGGCCTGCTGACAAATATCAGGTGCCATGATACCAGTGTACACACATGCCCTTCTCTTGTCATCTCTCCTTGGACAATAGCCTGGTATACACCTAGGAACACCTGCACCTACGCATCTCAGTACTGACAAATGTGTTTGTGTGCATTACTGGGTATAACAGTCTTTGGCTGTTCTACAAATAGGAAGATAGGCGTTGGTTACTCTCTGAGTCCTGGCAAATGTATGTGTGTGCGTGTGTGTGTATGTGTGTGCAATTGTGTGTGAGTGTGCATATTTGTGGAAGACAGCATTCCGAGGCCACATACTCCAAAGACACTAAACCTTGCCATACATTATAAGGGATGGTGATGTTGCTGTCATTAGGAGAGCCATGACAAAACCCTCAGCCTACTATCCCTGTTGTGTGTGCAATAAATACATATCCCTGTAGTAGCAATAATTAGATAGACAAGGGTTTGTATTGCAGTCCTGGTCAATGTGTGATTGTTGGTATGTCAGAGCATTATCATGAATTTCAGTGAGTACAATATCCAATGTGGGGTGGGTGTGCTGGGTATACTGTCTTTACACCATGGTACCCTCAGTACATGTCCCAAGGTCCACTGTATGAGGACCGCTGTGACCATCAACCATACACATAACTGATGACATTCTTCAGCCCAATGATGCATGTGCTGGGGGTCACAAAGTCTGTAACAGTATGGATTCACTGACAAGGTAGTCAGCACTGCTGAACACAGGTCTGTCAAATGTGTCTGTGACTCTATGCGTTTGTCAATGCATATATGAAGGTATAGTATGCTATATATTGTCCATTAACAACCAGTACATCCCCCACTACCATACTGTCTAAGGCCTGGTGATGTTCACTTTACAGGAAGCTTGGGACAAATCTCACCCTACAAGATCTGTGGTGTGTACAATTAAGGCAAAACACATTAATAGCAATAAGTACCTATGTAGGAGTTCTAATCTCAGTGTTGCCAAGTAAGTGTGGGTGTATGTGAAGGGATCTATTTCATTTTGCAGAAAATATATTTCCCAGGAGATCATCTGTCCAAGACCTAACTGGCAAACATTAACATTGCAAAGCAATCATCTTGTTGAAAATCATTCCATCAAAAATATTAGTGGATGTGTAAATGCCCTTTTACCCACTGTACAGCTGTACAGCGATACTGAAGTTGGTATACATAGTTGGGTGTGGTTGTAGTGGGCCCAGCCATCCACATTGGGGGTATTGTTGTATGTATCCCCCCACTTAGTATGCTGTTATACTTTCCAGTTTATGTTAAGAGGTCAAATAGTTGTTATTCACACTATGTGTGGTTCTACGCCACCCCATGCACTCCAATGTGGGGGGCTGTGCCCCCCCACACCAGCATGACCATGTATACTAACTCCAGGATTGCAGTACATTGGGGAAAAGGACATATATCCTGCCAGTACTATTTCCAATAAAATTTAATTTGGTGGACTGATTATTTACTGATGTGATGTTCTAGCAATTTGGTAGTGGTGGAATTACAAATGCCAACATGAGTTTTCTGCACAATGACATACATCCATGTGACCAGTATTCTCTGTGTATCGCATCAACACAAAAGCCTGTGTGTATGTGTGTGTGTGTGTTATTCACAAACATTTGATGTGTGACATAGTACACTTATCATTGTCCACTGTACAAGAGCTGCTTACATCAGCCACCATGCACTCATCTGTATTCACCCCTCAGACCTATCAGCCATGTGGCACATGCAGTAACTGCTATACAGACCTGTCACTTGTGTTCAGCTGTACCCAGTATATGACACAGTCAATATGTTACCACAGTGCCACAACCCTTGTGGAAAAGGACAGCAGACCAACATCTGCCTGACACACAGACACCTAAAACACAAGCAGAATACATTATGGAGACCACATTCAGTCAGTGTTAAAAGCAGCAATAATGCATCATGGCTCTACAGTTGCACACCCTGATGTGTAAGCATGAAACGTTCCCACTGACAACACTTTAAACAGCATTACATTGCTAAACTGTTTTACATACACCCTGTGCATCAGAACCATATTAGCATGTCCCTGCATTGATGGTATGGATGACAGGGATGTGGCACAGGTATCATCATATGCACAGGGTGGGGTATCGGTATGCCAGAGGCCTAGGCTGAGCCATTTGGTTGGCATAAAGTGTGTGGGTTTGGGGTTTATTCATTAAATGGCCTGTGCAGACATGATGTGTGTAGGTATGGAGGTGCCCTAGCTGTGATGGTGATGTGTGTGTGTGTGTGTGTGTGTGTGTGTGTGTGTGTGTGTGTATGGATTCACACAGTTCTGCCATGTGGCTGCCATTTACAGGTGTATGTTAGACAGCTGTCTACCATACATGGCAGGGTGTACAGTTCACTGTGTCCAGCCATGGACAAGGGAACTGCACCTGCCAGGCGTTGCATGGGCACCATCAGACAGAAGCCAAGTTATGGTACTCTCCCCTAATGATGACAATTGTCTGCTGGATCTGCACCCCTGTTTGGATCAGCCAGAACCACATGCAAGTGGCCTGCTGCATTGTGGTGTGGACAGCACCCCCCCTGTAGTGATGCTGCTGGTACTGCCACTATGGGAGCAGAAGTGAGATGTCACACGTCCATGTAGACCTCCACCTGCTGGTGTTGCTGACCTATGTCCACGTGGCTGATGCCCTACTCCCACCATATCCTCTACCACAGACACCACATGTTGAGGATTCCCACCATCTCACCCAACCATCTATCCATGACCCCTGCAAAACAACAGTGGGCATCTGCATGATCACGGATGTAATCACGTACAGTCAAGAGGTCAGTGTGTATAAAAAACGCTGTTATATGCCCTTGTAAGACATTTTATGGGGGAAGGGTATTAAATGTTTAAAACCTAGGCTGTTAGAACATATGATGGATATTACTAATAAGACACATTAAGGTATATGTCTGTACATTTTCATACATTTCAGCATGGGGACAGTGGTGGGTTAGAGCTTACTGTGTTGCACACAGTTCTGTTTGTCAGTGTGATAGTACATTTCGAAGTGTAGCATTGTTATGTAAAGGATCTATTTTCATTGTAATATGTGATACGTTTCCCCCTAGGGGAATAACTACAGAGTGTAATTGGAGGCTGTTGAACTAAATCTGTATTTAAGTGTTGATTGCTTCTTGTCTTCAAGGCAAGTGTGTTATTTAATGTTGTACTACTTGAAGGCTTTGGTCTAGACAGTAGAGTATCCTTTGTTTTGCAGATTAGTTTGGGTTACCACCTGTCCCTCTTTGCAAGGGACATACCCTCTTTGTACAGTTGTGTCATGCTGACGACAGCTGACATATGGCAAATGTCATGAGATGGTAGGACCAAGAATGTATCATATGTTTTATTTGATAACTGCATAAATAGGTTATTTTGTATTTCAAACACCTAATTGATGAGGGATCTCAACCTTTAATTGAGGCTGATAAGGGGGGAGGTTTTCCACTCTTGGGACTTCTCCTTATTCCACATCAGTTTCATATATATATATATATATATATATATATATATATATATATATATATATATATATGTATATACATACACATTAATATTTATACACATATATATATATATATATATATATATATATATATATATATATATATGTGTGTGTGTGTGTGTGTGTGTGTGTGTCTCTGCCTGCACACAATCACACCAAGTAGCTGCCCTACAATGATGTTTTGTGGACAGCTGTGGAACATACATGGCAGGGTGTACAGTTCACTCTCTCTGGCCATGAAAACAGGGACTGGACCTGCCACAGATCTGACTGGAACCACCAGGCACAAGGGCTGAGGCAGTACTACTCCCTGATGGTGGCTGATGTCTGCTGGAACTACGATCCTGCTGGGACCGGTCAGGACCGTGTGCCCATGGCCTACTATGTTGTAGCGTGGACAGCACACCACCATCAGTACTGCCAGTGTCACTGCCACTATGGGACCATGATGGTGGACAGCCATGTGGACCCCAGCTGATTGTGGTGCTGAGCTACATACACACAGCTGCCGCCTCTCCCCTGCCAAATGTTCAGGCACAGATATTCCATGGTTGATGAGTGCCACAATCTCACCCAACCATCTATCCATGATCTCATTGCCCTCTTGCCTAGCTGCAACAAGGTCCTGGAGACAGACATGAGCACCAGGGAGATGTTCTGCCACAACCCTGTGAAGTTGTCTGGTGTTACGTTCATTACATGCCTGCATCCATTAATGCCCAAAACATGCCCCTGGTAACTGCCGCATTGGCACTTGCTACAAGTGCTGGACAGGCATCAATCTTCCTTCAAACACCCCTGCCCATCTGCCTGTGTGTGACCTCGCCAGCAGTCTGGCTATGGCTAGTGGCTGCATGCTCACTTTCCAAAGTCGCCACACTTGCATGTCCTCTGCCTGCACCCAGCTGTCCTTCACTTGTGGCCAGTGGTGACGGGGAATGTGTGGCCATTGTGACTGTGTGGGGGATGGGGTTGACAAAGGTCCACACATATGCAGCTAGCTTTTTGGACTGTTACCACACCACATACATGTTCCCCTAACAGAGTTGTATGTTTGACATTTGCATGGTACAGATTATAGGTCACAATACAGGTTGCATGGCTTTGGTCTTCTGTATTGTGCTCACATTTTTATATCTCAAAAATACCTGGCATTGTGACATGTGTATACACCTTTTATATGCACTGTATCACAGTACTGTATGCAACATGTCCCTATTATTGGCACTCTGTCCCCACATTTGGCAATTATTATCCAGATGTCTTGCAATAACAGGTTTGTGAGTTATGATACTGATATGTGACATCTCATGCAAATAGGCCCTTGTGATATCTTGCAGTGAACCCCACCACAGGTGATCTTGCAGATATATGCAATTTGCTGACTATAACAGTTCAGTGCATGGCCACATGCATGACTTTAAAATGCCTGGGGTCATACTTAAGGGTTTCAGGCTACTGTGCCTCGTGTTGATAGGAGGTACCTAGGTATTGTGAGGTTGAGGTATTGTCAGCAGCTTCACAACAGCCATTAGTCCAGGTGTAATGCTACATGTCTGCACAGGTACAGTATACACTATGATATTACTCTATTTTGATATTACACTATTTGCTAATCTTCACCTGAAATGGGCATGTGTGCATTACTAAACCCCACCCAGTAGTCTATTTTGCAATGACATATGCATCTACAGACTGTTAGTACACAGTTGGAATGTAACTTTGCCTTACCTGGATGCTCTTCGCCGGTTTCCTGTGTGACACCTACCTCCACGACAGTGGTTTATGAGACATGACAGTGGTATTTTTAACTGGATTGTTTACTGTAATCTTGGAAAGTGAGTGTGTGTATGAGATGTTGGTGAATATGTATGGGTACTGCTAATCTGAACAAGGGTGGACTGCAGAGGTGTAGTAACAAGTGAGAGATTACATTGCTCGCTCACAAGATGAGGTAATGGTAAAGGGTGGTGGCAGCTAGGCTGAGAACAGGTTGATTGATGATCTGCAGTATGGTTTCATGCCAGGTAAGAGCAGTACAGATGCAAACTCCTTATACTGTATACACGTTCACACTGGTGTGTGTTTCTCAGTGCTGTTACATCCCTGGAGTGCCTGGTATATTTGCAATTACATGTGTATCCCCCCATAGCCAGATTTCTTTTTTGTTGTGTCATTCTGCCTGTAGTTTGGATATTGCTTGGTGTCATGGCTAGCAGCTCAGTGTATTTTAATCTAGTTTGATGTTATGTCCAGATATTTGGCAGATGTAAGTGTTGCCTGGTCCCCATAAGCATTGTGTATTTCTGACACATCAGTGGGAGGATGTGAAGATTTCATAAGTAACTACTGGGAGATCAATGGGCTTTGGACTTGTGCTATTCCACTCAATAGATGTTGAAACAGACAGGAGGGTGTTACTGCATCATATGTGTCCCCTCAACTACACCAGTATTTCCGTAATGTCCACATTTTCATGCCCCCCCCCTTTTTCAGGCTTGGTTATGCTTTCTTGCACTAAGCTGTGCTGAGTATACCTGTCAATCAGCCAGATTGTTCCAGACTCTCCACATTTATTGCCCATATTTGTGGTCTGTTGTACAGTATCATTTTATTCCTTCCTGTGGTAAATCACTTTGATCATGTGGGGATTTCTGTCAGTATATGATGACATACATTAGCGTTTCAAAACTGACACCCTTCTGAACATGCATGCTGACACACACCCTGTTCCTGCAGCAACATTCTACATTTATACCTGCAGGACATACATTGTGTGTCTAGTGTTGGTCCATTGACCCCCCCCCCATTTGCAGACTTTTCCAGATCTGTTGCACTTAGGGGCAGGGAGGTATGCTTCTGGGTATGACTCCAGTACATGTTATGTGTGTATATATATATATATATATATATATATATATATATATATATATATATATATATATATATATATATATATATATATATATATATATATCAAGATGCAGGGTTTGAGTCTCACAAGGGATAAATGGCTAGGCTTAAAATGGCTTAGTACTAACCTATGATCCTATGATCCTATGATATATATATATATATATATATATATATATATATATATATATATATATATATATATATGGGTCCCCTTGACTTCATCGACACGCCGAAACACCGACGCTAAGAAGACCAACACGAGAAGACCGACGAGACAGATGATCGACAATGTGAAATCCCGACAGCCGAAACACCGACATGGGCAACGTGTGAGTGCGAGTCGGTAAGTGTGCAATAGTGAGGGATTTAGCGTTAGGGAGCGGACAGGTAAGTGTGTGCTAGTGAGGGATTTAGCGGTAGTGAGCAGACAGGTAAGTGTGCGATAGTGAGGGATTTAGCGTTAGTGAGCGGACAGGTAAGTGTGAGATAGTGTGGGATTTAGGGTTAGGGTGTGGGAAAGGTGAGTATACGGTAGTGACGGACTTCAGGTGTAGTGGCGGGTTAAGTGAGTTAGGGTTAGGGTGCAGGTAGGGTAAGTGTGTGATAGTGACGGAATGTAGGTTTAGTGGCGGGTTAAGTGAGTTAGGGTTAGGGTGCGGGTAGGGTAAGTGTGCGGTAGTGTCGGACCTTAGGGGTAGGGTTTGGGTTAGGGTTAGTGCATGTATAGTTGTGTGTTATGTGTAGCTTACATTTTGTGTGTCGGTGTTTTGGGTGTCAGTGTTATGGTGTTCGGTTTTGTGAGTTGTCGGTTTTGTGCGTTTTCGGTGTTTTGGTGTCGTTGTTTTGAGTGTCGGGTTTGTGGCATGTCGGTGTTGTGATAGGGATCCATATATATATATATAGGACTATTCACTGAAAGCACATTTCACTGAAACACATTTGACTGCACATTTCACTGAAAGCTCAATTCACTGAAAACACAATTCACTGAAACACATTTCACTGAAAGTTATACATGGCCTTTTCCCCACTGTTGTGCAACCCTGGAGTTAGTATATATAGTAAGGGGGGTGGGGGGCACCGTCCCCCACATCGGGGGTGTGGGGGATGTAGCCCCCCACCTATTTTAAATATTTTGAACTATATACATGGATACTTGCAATTCCAATAAATTACTCTTTTCTGAACTTAATATATATCCAAAATATGTGGGGGGGGTACCCCCCTTCCTATATATACTAACTTCAGGGTCGCACACCAGTGGGGAGAAGGCCATATATAACTTTCAGTGAAATGTGTTTCAGTGAATTGAGTTTTCAGTGAATTGAGCTTTCAGTGATTTGTGCACAGTCATTTGACTTTCAGTGAAATGTGCTTTCAGTGAGTAGTCCTAGACACATTACAATACCCTATGGCCTTGGTTTGGGCAGCGGTATGTTTGTACACAGTTATACTTCAACCATCTTATAGCTACATTCTACATCTCTTACCTCGTAGACCTGTGGAGGGAATGTTTGTTAACACCACCTGACAGTTTCTACACATATTCCCAGATTCCTAGTTAAAATTATGCATATACCTCTCAACCTCTTCATGCAAAACATCTGGACAACACTTGACAAAATGGGGGTAAAAATAGTGACATATTTTACATGTTGCTCATATAAACTTAGAAAGTTGCTAGAGTAACATGGTTCGTTTTAATATACATTTTCTGAAGGATTTGAAGTCTAAAACTCATTATTGGATGTCATTATTTAGTGACTTCAATCCTGAGATCATCCCAGTGATTTGCCAGGAAAAAAAAGGAACATGCCAAAAATATAAGCCAAAAATCTGGACATTCTACGAAAAGCTGTACAGTTGAGAGGTATGATTATGCATATAGCTTACTACCAATCCTGGGATTCTAACCATGGCTGTGTCTGCTAAAAATGCAACAATTAGCATTTCATCAGAGTGAGCTATTGAGAAATTGTTGTCTTTTCCTTCAGTGTTGTCTGTCTAAGTCTCTCTTGGTTGTACAATCTGACCTTGAAATTACAACATTCATATACAGACATTCCTAGACATATTTTTTATGTAGCACAGTGTGGGTAACAGTGGGTGACACAAAATTACTATTCAGATATCAGATCTTGGTGAATGCAACATGCCAAGCCATACAATACCAGAGTAAACACAACCAGTCCAGGATTTAGAACTTTATTGCCAGGCAGTAACAGTTCTCTTACCTGAAAGATCTGAGGGGGGAATGTTTGTTAACACTACCTGAATGTTTCTATACATATTCCCAAAATCCTAGTTAAAATTATGCATGCAGCTTGCTACCACTTCCAGGATTCAAACCATGGCTGTGACTGCTAAAAATACAACAATTGCATTTCACCAGAGTGACTTATTGAGAAACTGCTGTCTCTTCCTTCAGTGTTTTCTGTCCAAGTCTCTCTTGGTTGTACAATCTGACCTTGTAATTACAACATTCTTATACCAACATTCCTAGACATATTTTTTTTGCAGCACAGTGTGAGAAACAGTTGACACAACAGTACTATTCACATATCAGATCTTGGTGAATGCAACATGTGAGGCCATACAATACCAGTGTAAACACAACGAGTCCAGGATTTAGAACTTTATTGCCAGGCAGTTACACTTTTATTTAAATATGACCTATATGGGACTATTAATGCCATATTGCCTGGTTTATTCAGTAGAAACCATACACATTGTTATAGTGCCAGGTGACATTTTACTCCTTTATATTTATTTAGTATGACTACTGCAAGCAGGATTGTCACTCACCAGCCTCGCACCACAGCCTTTGAAACCTGCTGCCATGGGCTTCCTGATTCGCAGCCCACTCAGCTGAAGCTGTAATGAAAATAGAGAAGCATTTATGCATACCTATCCATCACATACACAGGCTGGACTTTGGTAAACAGTTATTGCTATGAATACTTACACACTGCTGGGACATCTCCCCTCTGTCTATATTCTTGGACCCATTGTTCCAAGAGCTCCCTCGTCCTCCATTTCAAGTCTGCATAATGGTGACAGACCTGCTCACCAGTCCAAGGGATACCAGTGGCACTGGTGAAATCATGGGCACGACTTTCCCAGGCTTCCACTTTATATTGGTACTGGTCCTGCAGCAGTCTCGTGTCATGTTTTTTTACCAGAAGTTCTACCATCATCATGGATTCCTGTATGCCCCAGCACTGCACCCGAAAGCGCATGCCCTCTCCAACACCTGCCATACTGCCTACAGTGGAGAGCTACAACCAGTTATGAGCTGTATTTCCAACTGCGGGTTTAAATATGGCCAATTTCCCACCCTTTGTCATGATTGGATGGTTATGAAAATGCTGAGCTAAGATAAGCTATGGGCAAACCTGCTTAGCTAAGGTTGGCCATGCTTAAAGGGGCAGGTTTAGCATTGCTTACCAATGGGCAAATCCACTTAGCTGGGTTATTCATTGCTTAGTATTCATATGTACACAATCTTACACCCGGTCAGCATAGCTGTGCAATGCTTAGCAATGCTTATGTTTTATTATATTGGTCTACCACCTGTATGGGATTGATTCATCATTCATTACATAATATAGATTTATTTACCTTCTCTGACATCCCCTAATGTGCTGTAATTAATTTATTCTTGTGTGACTATACTGTATGGGGCACTTGTGTTTATATGGGGGTTTCACTACTTTATTACAATGACACCTCACATCTGGTCCTAATACATTGGTTGAGAAAAATAAGTTACTTCTTACATAAATATACAAAAAATTAAAATTGTAATGTTTACACATACAAAATGGAAATGGCTTTGGTGAGGGTCAAACTGTGACTGACTACATGCAAGGTGTATGCTCTAACCGCTACACTATTGCACTTATGTTGGATGTCTACTGCTTTTTAACTTATCCTGCCATTTCAGCTGGGCTAAGCATAGCTAAGCAATGGGCACACCTGCACAGCTATGCTTAAACTTTATTGCATATGTAAAAAATTATAATTTATCTGTTGTGTTTTTTAATTTGTACAGTTAAGAATATCTGTACTAATGCTGAACCTGTTAATCTATCAACTTTCTGGCTTTGTAGGCATGATTGTCCCTTATGGCTTTGTCCAGATTCTTTACTCTGACAGGTTGGGAGGTGTGCGCTATGTGCTTATGGTAAACCAGTTATTCTTATCAAGTTTATGGCTTGATAGGGACGATTGTCCCTTAGGGGTTTGTCCAGATTTCTTACCCTGACGGGTTGAGGGTGTTATGAGTGCTCTCGCTCATTTTAATTTGCTGAACAACAATTCTGGAATGCAGGGGGCAGGTGTATTGTGAGACCTCTGCTCTCAGACACACCCCCTGCACTCATACACAGAACCGTGTCCATTTTACAGCACAGCAGTGCACCTTCATGAATCTGCATGGCGCTTTGCCATGCTGTACGGGAACGGTCCCTTCCATGCAGGAATAAGCTATTCCTGCATGGAAGCTTGCTAAATCCTGGGGATAGTTATTACCTTTTAGGAAGAACTAGCCACAGTTCTTATTTCATTTTCTAAAGTATATGAAAACCAGATATATATATCAATTATTTGCTAGTAAGTAAGAAAGTGGCACTTTTACTACTAGAAAAGAAAGTTAACTAAGAAGTCACTTATCTTTCAATTTCTTGTTATTGTCATTTGACTTCCAATTATTGTTTTCTGCAACTCTCTTCAAAGACATGCCAGCCCAATCCATATCCTCTGTGTTGTCCAGGATTTTATTTGATCTTATGTATGTCACAGCTGAGTCCAGATCTTCAAATATTCTAAATCCATCAGCAAGAAACTTTTCCAGTCTGCCAGGAAATAACAGATGGATCTTTATTTGTTTTTTTTCTTAAGTGCTTTAATGAAGGGCAAAAAGTGTTTCCTTTTAGAAATAGCAGCTGAGTAATCATTGTCGAAATGAATGATATTGTCAGTTATTTTAATTGGTGACTTAGACCAAGCAGTTTTAAGAACTAGTTCTTTATCTTGGGATGAAAAAAATCTTATTATTGTTGATTTACAGGAAGGGTTATTCTTAGACAAAGATGAAGCTAAGGATATGTGCGCCCTCTCAATTCCATATAATAAAGCCTCTGGAAGGTTTAAAACAGTAGGTAACCAAGAAGTCAGGCAGTTCATCATATTATTATATTCTATGTTGTCCAGCAGTAAAAAGATCCATATATTATTTTTGCGAGACCTATTTTCCAAGTCATCTAGTTTATTCAGCAACAAAGTACTCTATTTCAACAAAAATTCAATATTATTTTTTACCTCATGTAGCCTTCCATCTTGTCATTAAGTGATTGTTCAATACCTGAGATCTGGGATTTCTGCAGTTTTAAGTCCTCAGGAATCGGTTCCATCTGTTTTGAAAACTTCTCCTTAAAATTATCCAATTTAGTGTCCATTCTATCTAATCTCAGTTACACCTCCTGTATATTTGCTAGGAGAGACTGAAGCTCTTAATTAGCCTTGGAGAAATTCATATTTTAGTCAGGAAGATGAGTAGAATTTATTAAGTAGTTGTTTGACAGGAAAAATCCAGTAAATGTTTAACATTTCTTGATACAATCCAAAGTGGCACTTTGAAGTGTCAGATTCTGTATAAATAACCTGATTAGGATTGTTTAAAAATAAATATAATCCTGTCAGAAATCTTTAAAGTGGCAGAGCTAAAGAAAATTGCTGTTAACCAGAGCTCATCCTGGCCACACACCCTTAGCACATCTTTTCTGAAGGATATGAAGTCTGAAACTCAAATGTCTGTCATTACCTGCTGACAGGCCAAAATAAGAGCCAAAAATGTTGGACATTCTGCAAAAATCTGAACCATTGAGTAGTATACTTGAATGTCTCCACCCAAGTTTCTCTTGTGGTTTTGTTCTTTATATATATATATATATATATATATATTCACAATGGTAGAGTGGCTTCCATTTCCCTCCCCAACAGTTTTTCACTCAACTACGCATGCACACTGAGCAGCTATCATTTGCAGGTACGATACAGCCCTCAAATGAAATCCAGGACCTGTGTCTTAACAACCAAGGTCTTCTCACAAAATGCCCCAGTAGTAGAAGAACAAGGCCAACACAACCAGCAAAAGACCAAGAAATCACCAACTCAAATGAACATAATGAAAGGAACCATGAGCCACCACAAATGTACCACATTACTGATCTTATAACCGAAATGACAACACACCGTGTGCTGACTAACCCAACAAGTGAGACATGGCTGCCAACACCACCAATGACTATGACAAACCCAACGACCTACATAACTGTCCAAAATACCATAGTGAAACAATAAGTTCTTAAGCAACCAAAACAAGGTGAATATAAACCATCCCACAGCTCTACCCACATTCTCCCAAAAATCTTAGAAACCCTGCTAACCACGCCCATATGCTGAAGCAAAATCCCTGCAAAAACTTACCAAACAATAAGGCAGGCAAGAAGAATTGGAAAAAGAAAGAAAGAAATATATAATTTTCACAAACCGTACAACCCCTGTCCCCACCCCTTGCTGCCAACCATTATTAACCCTAACGTCTACCTGTTGGCTCCAGTATCTACTGGTCATTTTGGAAGTAATACCTGCCAGTAGCAAGCTCATGCCAAAATGTGATCCCTTACCCAGTTACACTCACACAAAACCAGTTAACCCCCTCCTTACACTTACCTCATTTCCTCTCAAACCTCCTACCTTCACAAGTTAATCCTTCCATCCCCACCACACTAACCTTTCACTACCATCTTAAATCCCATAGCTATTCCTACCTGACCCTTCCCTGAAGATGTCCCTAGACAAACTGGTGTGTTCCCAAATCTCATTATCTGCAATAATACAGGAAACAATAAAAATATTTTAAAATTTAATATTACTAATATTGCTAAGCAATAACTTCATCAGTCATTGAAATATTGATATAAACAGTATAGAAAGTAGTAATCATTATATGCAGGCTTACACATTGTTCATGCCAGAGGAACTCTACAAGGAAATGAAATTAAATCATGTAATCTCATAGCATAGACAGTTTAGGGTTTTAAGCCAGTTGCCCTGTCACTCTTTTGGATGTTTTGGTTACAGGCAGGTTGTCAGCAGCACAGTAGTTAGGGACTGGCTGAAAGTCAAGATCATCTCCAGTGCAGTTTGTAAAGTGCAAATAATTGAAATAACATAAAAAGGGTTTAGAACAGGAGAAATGTCTTGTCAAGCCTTTCAAAACATAAATAATTCATATTTTATGTTTGTTTGTTTGTGGTCAGCTGCACCTTGTTAACTTTTCTGAATGCTGCATATGCACGTCCAGTTTCTTATAATAGTTGTTAAATATCATACACATTGTCAACAGACATGCTTAAAAAAGACGTTTCAGTGAATTGATTCTAGTAATACTAAGCGGTGAACATTCATGCTAATACACATATATAGTGCTTATGGTAGCATTTACCGTAGTGGCAACACAAGATATTTATTTTGTTGATTATCTAAGTTTCATAAGCATATAAAATAGATTGTGTGTGTTTCGATAGTGCTCACATGAGTCTGTCTTCTGCCACAGTCTCCTCAGTTCTTATGGCTTCCTTGCCAGCAGTTTGCTACAGAAGCTGTTCTTAGCTCCACTGACCTCTCCCTTAACCTCTCTTGGCTTTCTGAAACCCTTTCAACATTTGTGGACACCTGTGTATATTTATACATTTGAAAGGACTGAGACATCTAGGGACTAAGAATGGTTGTGCAAGCTAGAGTTTGATGGGATATGGGGTTTATTGGTGCCCGGACTATTTACTACTTTCCTGGAATGCAATGTTGCTCGTTGGGTGTATTTCTATCATTGTAAATGTTTAAGTGACAAAGCTCATTATCTAATAATGTTTTCTGTATAAGAAATAGGGAGAAAAGAAATCAGAAGTGTGAGACTTGCTCTTGTGTTTCCCTAGAAAAAAAAACATATCTGATATAGAACAGACCAACAATGCTTCTTATGTGAAATACATGCAGCAAAGTGTCTAGAGTGCAAATGTTAACTTAGGTGGGCATGAGATGGCTTGGTGGGTTAACTAAGTAAAAGAGACCAGGCAAACAGTCAGGATGAAGCTCACTCTTGTGAGGCCAAAGATTTCCTGCCTTGCAGGAAGGGCCTTCACCATTATAGCTCAAATCAATTACATGAGATTCCCATTAAACCCAAGACCTTTCCACTGAGGGACTTAAACTATCCATCAATAATCTGGCTGATCTACAATGCCAGTGGTGGAGTGCACAATGTTCCTTTGATGTTATAAATGTTAACTCTCTTTCACAAATAGTTAACCATCTTATAAGCACTCCAACATCATCATGCCTTGTTAAATTAGACCATAATATTGTGACCTTTTCCATTAAAAAAAGGTGCACCTTTCTCTATAAATAGTTCTGTGTTCAGGGACTTCTCAAAAGCAAACCTTCTTTAGTTACTTGATGACTTGATAAATTCTGCTGTAGTTGTCCTCTGAAAGATCCCTTTGCTATAGCTGATACCGATGCCTCTGACTTCTACTCCCACTTAAATAGTTGCATTAATAAGGCAGTCCCTATCTGCAGGAAATATAATGGGAAGTTTTAAAACAAACCCATATGATGGCATACCCATATAAATAAATTACATGACAAGAGAAATAAACTGTTTAAGGATTATAAGAGGTCTGATTCTACCTACCTTAAGAGTGCACTTAAAGAGCTTAAGGGAATGATTAGGAATCTCAATACCTAACTTCAAATGGCCACTAAAAGTATAACTGCAAATCTTTCTTTATATATATCAGAAAGTTAAAAACTAATATCAAACAATGCTCAGAGCTAGTCCACAATAATAATACACTCTCTGACCCAAAGGAAATAGCTAATATCCTAGCTAATAAATTTAGTACAAATTTTACTCTACCTACAGTTGTAAGCATTCCACATGGTCCACAATCCCAGCCACTTCCTTTAAGGAACGCGCTCTCTCAAAAACTAAACATACTTCATCCATGGGCCCTGATAACAAACCAGGTTGCCTGATTATCAGTGCCAGATATGGCTTTTCTAAACCCCTATTTAACCTTAATCTAAGCCTCTCAACTGGTTGCATAACTGAAGCATAGAAAACAGCCATTGTAATGCCATTGCACAGGGATGGCCCAACCACAGTCTGTGGTAACTATAGATCCATTAGTTTCACTAGCCTGAAAATTAAACATATGATGTATATTATCTCAGACTTCATTAATTTAGACATTGAAAACCTGTTAACCTTGTACCCTCATCAATGTGTCTTTGTTAAAGAAAGGTCCTGCTTTTATATCTCATTACTTTTTTTTTTAAAAAGTAACTGAAGCATTAAATAGTGATTACGCAGTGCATAAAACCTATCTACATCTGATGAAGGCCTTTGACACTGTTCCCCATGCAGGGATTATTGATAGAATATAAATCCTTATATTGTGCAGTGGATAGCTAACTGGCCGTCTGATAGAACCCATGTGGCCAGATTCATACATGCCACTTCTGAAAACAAAACAGTTACCAGTGCATACCACAGGACTCAGTTTTGGGCCCTCTTCTATTTGGCATATATTTCTCTAACCTTCATGCCAGCACTCCTGGCCTATGGTTAATTAAGATTGCAGACAATTACAAATTGGAAGTTGTTATTCGATCTTTGACTGACAGATAACTCACAATTACTTCAACATGGCTTAGACCATGTTAACCATTGGTACAAGGACAATAGTCACAAGATTAAATGTAAATAAATGTAGTATGCATGGTCATATTGGTAAACAAAGTCTGGCTTACCTTATAGAAGGAGCACCCTTCCAGTCAGACACTGTTGCAAGGGATCTAGTGACTCTTGCTGATAATTCTGTCTCATTTGACCATCATGCCTCAACAGTAGTTGAGAAAGGCTTTTATCTGACGCATGTAATTTCCAAAGACATCTCCATTAGATCCATAGTAATCCGGACTTGAGATAAATATTATTGAGACCGTAATAAGAAAAATGTTTAGAAAATTTAAGAGAATAAATGATAATCATTCCTAGAGGAAGAAGTAATTGTTCAAGTTATAAAAATAATGACAAATTAGAGAAAAAGGATGGAGGCAAAAACAAAAAATGTTTTAGTATCCTAAAGTAGAAAGGCATATTCAAACCAGGGCTAACATGACTTGGAACTATTGAATGAAGCACACGATTCTCGTCATTTGCTTCATGACCAGTAAGCAATTATATTATAATCTCTGATTTCCTTCCATTCTGAATTTGTAGAAAGACGTTGTGCACATTAATGACTGAAATGGAATGACACAGAAGATATGGTAGTGTTATTAAATAAAATGATGCTAAATGGGCAGTTACAAAAGGGGATCCATAATCCAGAAAAAGGTGCACTCATGAATCAGATGATGATTTATCAACAAGTGATTAATTATCACACACCTAAGAAAAGAGATATTAGTAATAGAGGATGACATATTAAATAATAGAAGTGATAAAGTAAATGAATATAATCTAACAACATGAAAAAATTAGCACACAAAATGGAGATTTTTTTTTACAAAATCAATATGCAAACATGACACAAACATCAATGTATATAACAAAAATTGAATTAAGAAAAAAAATTGCAACCAGGCTAATGGCAAACTGATCAAAAATGGAGTCGGCCAATGGTAGCCACAGGTGTAGCATGGTTATGAGCAAAAGGAACATTCAGAAGCATGCAAAGCAGACATGAAATTTTATTTTTGCGAAAGGAATGGAAGGAAGTATGTTCATCTTGAGATTCACTGCACATAGCTGTGGAACAATCATCAACATACTGTAATTTCAGCACTTTGAATGCATTTGACCATCTTTTTATGATCATCTTGAGTGAAAGTGGAGCCTTTAGAGCGCTTTATAGAAATCCAGTAGTGACTGAAAATTTGGCAGATGTACAATTTTTACACTTAGTTGTTAGATAACTGGGAAACCACTTAATTACACCTACTGACAGAACAATATTTTTTAACAGATAGTATGATTTTATTGTCTGATTCAGTATCACAACCTTTGGAAAGAGAAAATAAATTTAAGACTACAGATTTTCCAAAGTTAATTTCACCAAGAGTGAATTCATTGTGAGGTCAAGTCAGAGTAATCTGAGTTCCACAGCTGAGCAGAAATCTGCATTGAAATTGTGATATAAAAATACAAATGAGGGGTTGGCTGAGGAGATGTTTAGGAGTGCATTCCTCCAGTGTTTTAGAGAGTGCAGGTATGATACAGAGTGCATGTCCTTCCTTACACAGAAGAGCTATGATAACTTTTTTTTCCAATAATGTAGAATTAAACTTTCCTTGGAAGATCAACTAATCCAGGTCTACATTTCCTTAATAACTTATTGACTTCTGAAGTTCTGATTTAGTGTGGACAAAGTAAAAGTTATGATATTATATGGAGGAGAAGTTGTGAGACAGAGAATGAGTGGAGTTTAGTTTTTATTTGGAATTTGTGATATGGTTACAGAAATGTATGGCAATAGAAATATCATCTAACTGTGGAAAACAGAAATGAGTATGGGGGTGTCAGAGTGGAGAACTGGGTTAACAGCTTTCCGGAATGTCTGTGGCTTGTTTGTATGTTGCAACTCTTAAGCTGTAAAATCAAAAGTTGTGCTTGAAATTATGTAATTTGTGACTATTTTACAAATTTCGCAAAATCTGCTGTAATTATATGCGCTATGAGTTGTATAATAAAGGTCTTTGGTCTGTATCACCTTTTTTCATTATTATTTCTGCCGTTATCTGTGGCATAGAAATTGAATTAATGTAAATTTTCTAATTTGACTAAAATGTACTTAATGCAGACAGGAAAGAGGGACTGAAAGGGGATATAGCAAAGTCAAGGGTGTAATATCAAGTCTAAAATGTCACATTCTGAAATGTTTAATGAAAGTCATAACTTTCATATTTTGTGTAATTTAGTAGTGAGCCAAATGCAAATATAACAAGGTAGTCACTCGTGCAGTTTGAATACAGTAGATAAGATAGACATTTGGACTGGAAAAATACCACAATCAAATGTAACAAAATTTCATCACAAAATGTTTGCTGTTTGGGTTGATTCAGATAAGTATTCAGTTAGAGCAATAACTTGAACTGGAAAGACTCAGTAAACATCATTAAAACATATCCAAACTAAATAAGAAATAACCTTAAGCGGTATGTTTTCAGTTGTAGTTTCATGTTAAACATTGTAAAACTCCTTAATTAAGTGAATCACAAACTATGTACTAGCACCAGGAAAAAAGAAACAGCAAAAAACGTAAAATTTGTGTGAAGCTACAGGCACCAAATTATCCAATATCTTTTAGAAAAAACAAAGAACTCCAGTTCCAAGACACAGTTTATATATACCAACTCCGAGATCACACTACAGTGGGGAAAAGAGTAAATTTACCGCGCTCACTATACCGCAATCTCCATTCAAAAGCTTTCGGTTTTCAAAAACACAGTCATATGGTCTCACCCATGTGAATTTCAAGTTTGTGAAAACTCGATCATCTGATAGGGATCTATCTATATGTGTATGTATATATATATATATATATATATATATATATATATATATATATATATATATATATATATATATATACAGATAAATAGATAGATATTAATAACATTGAAACATCACAATATATGAATTCACTTAATTTAGTGAAAATTTGTTAAAGTTGACCTCTGTTTTGTTAACATACTTTGGTCAACAAAACAGATCGTCAACAGATTGGACAATCCCTGGAGTTGGGAAATATGCCCTTTCCCTGGGATTGTGCAATCTCAGAGTTAAAAAATATATATATATATATATATATATATATATAAAACATTAGCTTGGGATATGAAAGGTGTGTCCCTCTGCAAAAAAACATAGTTTAAAAATTGCATGCCTTCAGGTTCTCTTTTATGTTTATGTGTCACTCGTATATGCAATATATACATAGATGTATTATAGATATTGCTATATCTAATCTTTCTCTGTCTCTCTCTCTCTCTCTCTCTTTATATGTGTGTATATATATATATATATATATATATATATATATATATATATAGATAGATATATTGATAGACAGATAAAAATATATGATTACATGAGACATTACCAGCTCAGTAAACTCAATAAATCAGCATACACTACATCAACCACAAATGGCTGAAACTCACTTGTTCACCCTCCACACCTCCCTGCTAACTACAAATTTTTATTCTGTGATCAAAAAACAGTGGGAAAGGACAAAATCCCCTAACAAATGTGATTATCCTATGACAAATAGGCAGTTTGATGATACAACACTCTTACTAAATGTTCAGTGAACATATGACCAAATACATGGAACCCATATGAGAGTGTGTGTGTGTGTGTGTGTGTGTGTGTGTGTGTGTGTGTGTGTGTGTGTGTGTGTGTGTGTGTGACTGTGTGTGTGTATGTTTATCTATCTATATATATATATATATATCTATCTATATATATATATATCTATCTATATATATATATATATATATATATATATATATATATATATATATATATATGATTTACTATCCTAATGTTAAAAATCACATTATTTGCTAATCAAATAACAGAATCATTAATTTGAAAGTGGTAATGTTGTAAGTTTACAATATTGAAAATGACAGCAGTGATGATCGGCATTCGAACTTCCGAAATTCCAATATCAAAAGGTTATCAACACAATCACTATACCTCAAATACCATCCATACCTACACAACACACCTCCATGTATGCAGAGGTTCTCAACAAAAACATACCCTTTTTACCACACATAGTCCACACACGTGTGTCTCACAGGCACTAAGGTTTAACCATAAACCCAACATGTTAGTCATAGGAGACTCCATTGTGAAACACACATATATGCTTCTCACCATGCTGGATAAGGAGAAAATCATAGTTAGTTGTCTGTCAGATGCCAGAATCCAACATATCACATATGCACTCAAGTCTCCCAACAACAGTTACTGTTATACTCGGTCATAGTCCATGTTGGCGTCAATGACGTCAGATGTTCCATACTGGACTATATGAAAAGAGACATTATTGAGCTTGCTGAATATGTGCCCCAAGCAGGTATCTCCCAAGCCTTAAGCAGCAGTCTACCATCACCCGGAATGATGCCTCAATACAAACAAAAAATTGCTGACTTTAATAATTGGCTCAGTTTCTGGTGTCATTCCAGGAGGATCCTGTACCTGACAGCCTAGGAAGATATGAATGACAGACTATGATGCTTTGCCAGTGATGGCCTGCATCTGTCTCACTTGGGCTTTAAGCTTCTGGCAAAGGCTCTTGCCTCCCCATAGTGCCTTTTTAGGCAATGCCATGAGGTCAAAACTACCAACATAAAATTTTCTACAAAACACAAATTAAAGGTCATGCTGCTAAATGCCAGGAGTGTAAACATGAAACTGCACTCATTGCAAGCATTATTAACCCTGGAAGATGCTGACATCTGTGCAGTCACAGAAACCTGCTTCAAAGCTGTGGAGAGCACACCAGCCTTACCTGGTTACTCATCCTGTCATACATTCAGACCCCAAACTGTGGGCAGTAAAGCCAAAGGAGGTGGAGTTTCAATATATATTAAAGACATACACACCTCCATGCTGGTAAAACAGTATGACACATAGAAGACACTCCAGATGCAGTTGATAAGACCCCTATTCAAATCATATCTAGCTACCAGCCACAAAATATGACTCAAGATGCCCACTCGCCTATCTGGACCTCAAGATTCAACCCTTTTCTCTGATCCTGGATGACTTTAACTACCCAAACATAGATTGGAAGAACTACCAATGCTAGAATACAAATGCCCAGAGATTCCCCAATTTTGTCAATGCAAATGCTTGGAACAGCTTGTCGATACCACCACAAGAGGTGATAATATCTTGGACCTGGTATTAACCAACATGAGTTACCATTGCAGCATCCCTACAGTATCATCCTCCCTGGTAAGATCCGACCATAAAGCGGTCACATTCGAAGTCACCATCTCCCTCAACCCCCCCTTTAGCTAGGGTCAAGCAAAAAAAACTTGTCCAAATCTGATTACAACCTCCTGAGGGATGATATAAACAGCTTCACAGCCCCCTCCCCTCTGTGGGAACTGGCACCAATGTCCAAAACTACATCAAAGTACTATACTAGCATTTATATAGCTGCATGGAATCAGGAATACCAGACAGGAAGAGCAAACCTGTATGGTGGACATCTGCAATAAATAAACTCTATAACAAAAGAAAAAATTGCTGTCCAGGACCAAGAAGGAGCAGGTGCCTAATTGGAAGCAATCGGTCCTTAGACTGAACAAGCAAATAAGAGCACTAGTGCAATCCTCTAAAGCAAACTTCTAGTCTAAATTGGCCACATCTACTAGTGACAGTCATAAGGCCTTCTTCATATATGTCTGCAATCTCAAAGGAAGCACCTAAATCTGTTCAGAACTTGTGGTCAAGGACACCACATACACAAATGCTGTAAATATAGCCAACTTACTGACTGACAGATTCAGCAAAAACTTCACCCCACTGTCCCCTCCATCAGTAAATCAGGACATCCCCAGTACCTGACCCCTTCCACTTATATCTAGGGAACAGGTCATTGCTGCTCTCTCAAAGGCAAAAAATACAGCCTCCATGGGACCTGATAACATTCCAAGCTGCATCCTACATGAACTCTGGCAGGAGCTTGCAGCACCATTAGGCACCTTATTCAACCAAATCCTGAGTACCAGCTTCATCCCAGCTGAGTGGAGGACAGCCACTGTCATCGCTTTGCACAAAGATGGCACATCCACCTGTCTGGGGAATTATAGACCCATCAGCCCAACTAGCCTGATCTGCAAGGCCATGGAACGGATTATCATGGTCCTCATTATCAAGGACATTGTCAACCTCAACACTCGATCCCACACAGTTTGGCTTCGTCAAGGTGAAGTCATGTCTGTTAAATTTGGTCGAATTCTTTGATGCAGTTACCAAAGCCATGGATGAGGGGAGGATGGTGAACACCACCTACCTTGACATGGCCAAAGCCTTCGACACTATTCCCCACTTGGGCATAATAGGTAAACTCTCTCAACTAAGCATCAATTGATATGTAAGCAGATGGGCAGCAAACCTGCTCTCTGATAGAACCCACCTAGTCAAAATAGGTGAAGCTACCTCAAGCAGTCGACCCATAACGAGCTGCATACCTCAGGGATTGGTCTTGGGGCCTCTGTTATTTGGGATATAGATTTCTGAGGTGCAGGCCAAAACCAGTGGGCTATGGCTGACCAAGTTTGTAGATGACTGCAAGCTGGGTGCTGTCATCAATTCTCCTAGTGATGTGGACATCCGCCAAGAGGGTGTCACCCAAACAAATGACTGGTGCCAGAAACATGGGTCTCCTTTTGGGGAGAGTGACGTCCCACAAATTATCACATTAATAACAACGTCCAGTCAGTCATGAGGGATTTGGGCATCCAGGTTGATAGCAACCTGAATTTTGACCACCATGTTATCTCATCCAAGAACAAGGAGGTCATAACATGCTTGTATTCTTCCCTTATAAGGCCTATTGTTGTGTACAATGCCCCTTTCGGCATGTACCCTGCAAAGCACATGCTGCCAAGACCACAGAGATTCCTCACCAGGAGAATCAAGGGCCTCAAATATCTACCATACACATACAGCCTAAATTCCTGCCCCTCTAGTCAGTTTTTTTTTTACTTAAGAAAACTAAGATTTAGAGAAGTCCTAGATGTTTGTAACCCTAAACCATAGAGTTTGGTTATAGCAGCACCAGCTATGTGCAAGACCCTGAGAAAAGTCTGGATTTATGTTAATATGAGAGCAGCCAGCAATAAGGCTACACATAAGGGAAGGCACCTGCCAGCCATCATGGATGGCATTATGATGGCAATCAGTACAGCAAAGATATTTAGTGCCATCAGGTTATCACCTGCTTCAGTTTCACATGGGTATATTGACATGGACTTGCAATGATAATAAAGACAGTGCTAGTTATCCTGCTGAGAATTATCATTTTGTAATATGGCAAGTTATACAGGGAGTCAACACTGCCAAGAATTTGTGATGACATTATACTTTAAGCCAAGTAGGAAAAGGGAAGATGATAAAACTTGGAGAAAAAT